>NC_133377.1:35124277-35167471 GCF_049309525.1 Garra rufa
GTCTTTCCATTGGATGTGGGCACTGAAAGGTTTCAAGACTCTCGGCGGAGGAAGAGATTTTCATTACTGGCCATCATTACTGCTTTCCCATTGTCTCTGAATACTGTGTCTGTTCCGCTCGGCTCGTATGAAACGTTTGGAGAGCAGTGACTGTCCGCAGAGCATCAAGATTGAAATGGTTGAAAAGCTCCTGGATACCCAAAGCTAATCAAAGCCGTCAACGCGCTTCTCTTGGACGACGTTTCTTTCACAGAGTTCAGCATCCCAAGCGGACGTAGTGGAAGGTCCTGGCTCTCTGTTCAAGCAGCAAATTCACATCAATTTATGAAACAGGAACCAGGGGGGTCGTATCCATTCACCCTTGGCAGCCTAGCACCAGTTGAGGCCTGAACTCACCCCCAACTTTGACCCTCAGTGTTCCGCACCTCTCACTGCTTCGAAGTCAAAGTCTGCTTGCCAAGTGAAATGAGAACCCTGCTTGGTCAATGTCCCATCATTCACTTTCTTTGCATTGTTACTACCAAATCGGCTTGTAAAATGAACCCACATAGCAAAAAGCCTGCCTAACCTAACATTGCAAATTCTAACATATGAAATAATAGTAAAAAAAAAATCTATTTTTTCAAATAGAGGAGTTTATTGAACCTTTAGACAAAATATACATATAAAAAAAAAAGGTTTGCATACACTACCAGTCAAAAGTTTTTGAACAGTATGGTTTTTAATGTTTTTTTTAAAGAAGTCTCTTCTGCTCACCAAGCCTGCATTTATTTCATCCAAAATACAGCAAAAACAGTCAAAAAAAAAAAAGTTTAAAATAATTTCTATTTTCATATATTTTAAAAAGTAATTTATTCCTGTGACTGTAAAGCTACATGTTTAGCATCGTTACTTCAGTCACATGATCCTTTAGAAATCATTCTAATATTCTGATTCGCTGATCAAAAACATTTATTATTATTATGTTGAAAAAGGCTGAGTAGAATTTTTTTTTCAGGTTTCTTTGTTGAATAGAAAGTTTAGAAGAACAGCATTCATCTGAAATAGAAATCCTTTTATTTAGCTTTTTATTTGAGATAAATTGCGGATCTTTGGATCTTTCTGTTTATCAAAGAATAATGAAAAACTAATTTAAACTTTAACAGTTTTAAATATTGATTGTAATAATAATATTAAATGTTTTTTTTAACAGCAAATCAGCATATTATAATGATTTTGACCTGAAGGATCAAGTGACAACGAGTAATGATGCTGAAAATGTAGCTTTGATCACAGGAATAAATAAAATTTTTGAATATATATAAATAGAAAGCAGTTATTTTAAATAGTAAAAATATTTAACAATATTACTGCTTTTGCTATATTTTGGATCAAATAAATGCAGGCTCGGTGAGCAGAAGAGACTTTTTAAAAAAACATTAAAAATCATACTTTTAAAAACTTTTGACTGGTAGTGTATGTGTTTTTTGTTGAGTATCTGTGATGGATTAGATATTTTTATATGAGCTTTTTATGGCTCATATAGTATAAATAGAATATGGAGAAGGATGTTACGGACCTCGTATTTTATTTAGAGAACAAAAAACATTTCAGATTTATTCAGATCCTCAAACTGACCAAAAATGTGCAATTTAATGCAGATGGTAGTGTTTATATGGCCTAAAGTAAAAAGAAATTGTAATAGCTTGTAATGTAAGTCGATGAGATCTAATGGCATAGCAGACTACTTGCATAAAATGCATTTAAATATTAGTTTTCACACAATATCTCACAATATATCTTAGTAAGCTAGTATTTAGGTGCTCAGATTTATGCTCAAAGCACTTTAGTTTCAATATATATATAATGCAACGCAATGATTATTCAGAGATGAACATAATAAACGCTACTCAAAAGCGTCAGGTTTTGGGTTAGATAATCATATTTAACATGATTTCTAGACATTTGTGACCTGGTTATATTTGTAGCAGTAGCCAACAATACATTGTATGGGGCAAAATTTTCAAAATTTTCTTTTATGCCAAAAATCATTAGGATATTAAGTAAAGATCATGATCATGTATGAAGATATTTTGTAAATTTCCTACCTTAAATATAGCAAAAGTAGTAATATGCATTGCTAAGAACTTTATATTTTCTCAATATTTTTTGTACTCTCAGATTCCAGATATTCAAATAGTTGTATCTCTGCCAAATATTGTAAAAAGTTTATTTATTCAGCTTTCAGATGATGTATTAATTAGTTTAAAACCCTTATGACTGGTGTTGTGGTCCAGGGTCACATTTCTAGAATGAAAAGATAGATGGCGTGTATTAGTTTGTGTACAACAGGTTTTTCAGCAAATCTTTGGTCATGTTGCATATTAAATACGATCTAGTAAGCTTTATAGTGTTAAAATTAAATCTTAGAAGTTTTTAGGCACCATTTCCACCAAAACGTTCTGTATGGAAGTCAGCGTACATGTTAAAAGTGTAAGAAGTACAGTACACCGTAGACCTTTGACCTTTTCCGGTATCCTTACCTAGTTGGCCCGAGGTGTTTTCTCGCACCCTAGTTGTATTCTATTCTGGAGTTCTTGTTAAAAGCACCGGCGGCGTCTAATGTGTGTGTAGTTTCTATGCTTCTCTTTGTCTTTTCCCCCCAGCACGCCATTCACTTGAGCGTTTCAGGGAAGAAAATGATTAATATGTTTTTTACTTCGGCAGACACGGGCATGGATTTTTACGAAAACGTCTGCGCTATTAAAATACAAAGAGTGGTTTTGTTCTCCCGGATCCATTGGATCGAGCCGCTCTTTAGATTTATCAAATTAGACTCAAGTGAATGTGGGTGGTGTTCTGTTGCACATGCAGCAAGGTAAAAGGGGGGGATTTAAGGGCTGTATCCCACCGGGAGCCATTGGTCCCCACACAGACCTCACACCCACGCCGTACCTTCCAGATCACAGTCAGGCCAATAATTCCTCCCTCTGGCAGGAGTCAAGCAAACGTGCAAGCTATTTGGAGCCGTAAACTGAACGAATGTATTCCTGTGTGTGTTTCAGAGGGGAGAAGCGGCTCGAGCAGAGGATTGTGCAATATCTTAGGTTTTATCCCATTTCTCTATTATTATTATTGATTAATTTACTGTTACTTATATTTTGAGTTATTTTTGGCCTTTATGCCACTTGCTTTTCTGAAAAAAAAAAAACTATTGTGAAATTGAGTCATGGCAACTTCTAATGAAATTGTGCCCATTCAAAACTTTTAAACTCAAAAAAATTCAATACTTGGCTTCAACATGTATTCTCCTTATCTAGTCTTGTGCAAGCATGCTGGGGTCTAGAAATATAGTGCCCAATTTTAAAACAGTTTGCTACAAAGTTGCTACAATGTTTTTTTTATTCGGTTGAGTTTAAATTACACACAGTATTAAAGGGGGCATAACACACACAGTTTCAACCTAACTTATGTTAAACTTGAGTACCTATAGGATAGTACTGCATCCTTCATATCTCCAAAAAGTCTTTAGTTTTATCATATTTACAAAAGAAAGATACAGCTTTACGATTCTCTCCTGGAGGCTCGCCATGGGTGGAGCTAAAAATTGACGAGCACTTGCGCACCGATTGCCAACAAAACACAAACATTTAATGCCGTTTCACTTACCATCTGCAGTTCTGAATCATGACCGGGGTCTTTTATAGCTGGGACCACTCCATATTTCAGTATCAAACGATGTGCAAATCCAGCAATGAACTGGGCTTTATTTATAAAACGTTTGTCAGCAAACACACTTGCAAAACTCTGTTTATCATCCACTGTACTGGGTTCTTCAGAAAGATGAGCAAGGTTATCTTTGCCTTACAACCAAAACCACACTCCTTTGAGGGATTCTTGCCGAGTAAGTTCTGTGCAGCAGTGCAGCCGAATGAAGCGCGTTGATGGGTGCGCTCTTGATCTCACTCTGGTTGATGTGTGCGTGTTCGCGCTCTTTCGGGAGAAATGCCCATACAAGGAGTTCCACCATTCAGGACATCATGAAGAGCAATGATTGAAAAAAAAAATTGACAACTTGTAAGTGTAAGTGTGTATTCGGCACAAAAATACTCCAAATCGTTTTTTGAAACTTTGGCCATGTTTAGCATGAAAAATTAATTGGTTAAAGTACTTCTGGGCCCCAAAAAGTGAGAATTGTTGTACCCTATTAAGCTTATTTTCTTTTTAACCCATAATATTGCTTTATGGTTAAAAACTAGCTACCTGAAGTTCTAACTGCCATAGTGATACAGGAATACCAGTTAAGTATTTGCAAATGCACCATATGCATGGAGTAGGCTTCTGGCCACAGTGAGTTGTCAGAGAATAGACGAAAACGATATCGATCAGCAAACGCTCAGCACTCGTCCGGGCTGTTGTCCAAAGACCCCGCGATGGATTGAAAAGTCTCGGTTGCCTTCTAAGGATGAAGTGATTTCCAAACCGTTCCTGTCTGAGGACACAAAGGTCTTCTTTTAGCCCAGCGCGCTCCGCTGAAATCAATAGGCTGATAAAATTGACAGATCGCCGGTAAATTATGTGGAATCTTGGCCTGACACGCCGCTGTCAGCAGGAAATTTCTTTTTAATAGTCTATTTAAGGAGAAGCGGGATGTGTTTTTCTTAGTCAGGGGGGAATGTTGATCCAGAGGGCCTGGGGTGGGGGTCAGACGGGGAGGAGGCGCTCGGGTAAATCGCGTGCCGGTCAGACAGAGCAAAAGGGACCCCAGGCTGCGGACTCTTGCAGGTGTGTGGAGGTGGGGGGTAGGCGTTGGAAAGCTGGCTTTTTTTTTTCTTCGAGAGCAGCCAAAGTAGCCACCTGTCGTTCCACAGTTTTTAGGACTTCCTTTTCATCCGGTCTTCAGCACAACTCCCAGTTGGGCCAGCATGCATCCTGCCAGAAGGCCTGATTGAAACCAACTGCCAGCGGGGGCTGCCTCAGGAACTCCAGGCGAGGACATGAATGGAGATACGGAGAACGGCGTGCGCTGACTGTTTACCTCAGATACAGGAAGGAGATGAGCTAGACTTCTCAAAATCCCACGACTGCAGTTCCATTCAAAAATCTTGTCAGCTCCCTGTTGTGTGCTTCATACACCCAGACAGCATCCTAAACAGAATTTCGTAAGTGGTTGATTTGGAGCGTTCGATGTAGGCAGCAACCTAGTGTTTCGTACAAATAATGACTCACATAAAGCAAATCTTGAATCAAAATATTTCTTTGTAAAGTTACTTTTTGTAGTGTTTATTCAGTGGTTTACTCAGCCAGAATTCATGGGCAGTTAATTTGCAATTAATTACATTAATTCATCAGCACATCATGTAATTAATTAGAATAAGAATTTTAATCACTTTACAGAACTATTTGTGGAAAGGAGTTCAGTTAGGAGGTCACACACAGCTTCAAATTAAAAGTTAGAAGCTCATTTACAGTTATAAGGCCTGAGGAGGCTCATGTGAAGTCATACAGGACTAAAGTCAGTCAGTTGAGTTTGTGGCAGAACCTTTTACATTGCTTGAATATTGTTCTCTTGTTGTCTTTTACTGCATGTGATAAATAATGCTTAGTAGAACTGAAATGAAATTCATTATAAGACAATTCATTAAAACTAGGGGATGTACAATATTAAGCCTTTCTCCTCAAGCTTGTGAAAAAACAAGCATGTCAGATTTTGCACTCCCCGTGACGTAGGAAAGGGATCTTAGTATAATATTTCCATCCACGGCGCTGCCGTTGTGTTTTGCAAGCGACAAAAATGTACCAGTATTAACACCATGGCAAACGTCCTTTGCCATAACAAAGGACGCTAACTGTTCTCTCTTTGGCTGCACAGATGTACACATTTAGAGTCCCAGCTTCAGAGAAGACAAGAGAGCAGTGGATTTATTAATTTGTTTACTGTATATTATGCTGCTGCTGCCACACAGATCTAATATAAACGTGATTTCTCTCCCGGCTGTTTACCTTCATGGACATAACCAACTGTTTTTGTGTGTTTTGAACACAAACTTGTGTATTTGACCGTTTAAGCGCAATAAGACATGAAAGAGAACTTGGTTTAGTACTCACATGCCGTGTGACAGCCGCTTTCTGTGTGCGTGGTTAAGATGTGTGCGCTCAGAAAACCCTATATCAGAAGTTTAAACTAATATGGTTTAAAATGCATGATTTCAGCGTGATAGACATGATAATCAAAACCAAACAAATGTTTTTGCCATCTGAGGTACGAGCTGTAAAGGCACAGTCCTGTTCTGGAAAAGAGAGCAGGGAGCAACAACTCATTTGCATTTAAAGAGGCATGCATGTAAACGGTGTTTCTGCCTTTATTTAGAATAGACATTTTCAAAATGATATAATAAATGGTCAGTGGGGTATTTTGAACTGAAACTTCAGACACATTCTGGTGACACTTGAGACTTATTTTAGATATTGTAAAAAGGGACATAATAGGTCTCCTTTAAGATACTTGTGTTTCTGAATAAGCAAAGCAATAACTCAAAGCTATAAAATCATGAGTTAGTTTTGATTTCAAGGTCAAAAGCTATAGCTTACATGAATAAAAATCACAAAGATGACACTTGTAAGTTATACAAATAGATAAATAAAGGAGATATAAAAGATTTTTAGAATTTTTACTCTTTTGATGCAGATGTTAAATCTACAAATGAAAAGTTACCACTGCATCAGTTGTTGTTTTTTAATGGTTATTTTCAAAGCTTTCAATGTACTCTTATTATAAAAATAACTTTATTGTTGTTTTAGTTCTAACAAGTAAGTTTTTGCTCAAACCTAGCCAAAAGTGGAAAAAAAATATATAATCTCTGTACAGGAGAGACTTGCAAAAATCCATTATCGTGCATCCACTAGTTCAAACATTTCATAATAAACCTGCATTACAATGTTTATTATGCTCCACAGCGCACTAGGTTTTGGAACAGAGCTTTTATCTCTTTTATTTTAGCAGAGACATTTTTTCCGCATTGTGTTAAAGGTGCTTGATGCATGTGTTTGTACAACCAAGGTGGAAAAATAACTAAAGGGAAAAAAGAAATATGGCCCATTACCACCTTGGCCTCTAGCGTCTCTCAGGTTCTGACGTAGATGCCTTCTGTCATACTTTCTGTGAACCTGTCCTCAAAATTGAGAACAAAAATATGCTTTTGCAACCATACGGGCAAATGGCTCGTCGGGGCTTGCAGGACAGCAGAAGGAAAAAAACGCTCACTGGGATGCTTCGGTTAATGATATAAAGGAAAAGTCAAGCGCTACGCTCTCGTGGATTCGATTCGATGGCTTTCTCTTCTGTTATACGACCAGAGTCGTCATGTAGAAAAGCTTCAGGGCCTCATTAGATATTTAATTTTCAATAAATAATGACTTTCTCTGAATGATGTACCGGATGCTCCGAGGCCAGGTGGGAAACCCATTTTAAACCTACGTTGCCAGAACGCAAACTTTCCACATGCGTCCTCCAAGGTTAAAGCCCCGTGTGCGAAGATCTGCAGATTATTTATTTATTGAGTGGTGTGGTGGTTTTTTTGCTATAAGTAATGAGCGCTTGACCTTTCGGCGACCTCTTTTGTGGTTTCGCTATTTTAGAAATAATGATGGGATTTCCTTTTATGGCCTTTGGTTTCTCTATAAGAAGTTGGGAAATTAAAAGTGGGGTCTGCAGCTGCAGGTCTGTCAGGTGAGCGAATCCGTTCCTTCCGGTCGACTGCATGGCACCGTCTTTTTTGGGTACTACGGACGGGACAGGAAGGGACGGGACGGGACAGCAGCGCTCTGATGCTGAACAGACCAGAATCGGGCCTGTGCAGCTGTCATCTGTTAGCCATCCTCCAGACGGTCTCGTGGGACCCGGGGGAGGCTGGATTATTACCCCCACGTCCAGCCTTTCATGGAAAGAACTGCGTCTGCTCTGGTCATCGGCCTGCTCTGTTTTCAAACTGTTTAGGCCGGTAATGAGGGGGACAATGTGTTTTCAGGATTCGGTTCTTGTTGCTTCCAATTTGTAACTTGACATCGGTGAATGTGTGGTGTAGAGCCGATGTCTGTGTTCATTTGAAGTGAATAGCATTATGAGTTCTGTACAAAAGCATTCACTGGCTCATTTCATGGTATTAAACTTGTGGTAGGTAAATATCAACATGATTCAAAGATAAAAATCACAACAAAAAACTGATATGGTGCTTTTGTTTTATAGTTAGAGGAAACGTACGTTCATACAAGTTTGTTTGGATGCTGGTTGTGCGGTGATATAATTCAGACACTTCTTAGCAGATTAATCAACTGGTAACTGATCATTTTCATTATTTTCACTGGATCATAATGGTGTCCGTTCGAGTACAAAGTTGATAGTTCTCCTTGAGTGCTTTCCAAAATATACAAAGTCGTCTCGCCAATGAATAAACAGTTTTGGTTTTCAACTTTTTTCTCTGAATTGAGTAAATGGTGTAATTTAGTTCTTCTTCACACTGTTTAATTCACATTTGCTGGCATGTATATACAATTAATTGTATAGCAAATATAAAAAAAAATATGCCGTTGTGCTTTGGGCGACCTAAGTTTGAATCCCACCTCTTGGACCTTTCCCAATCCAGTCTTAAAAATATATTATAATAATATGTAGTACATTTAAAATATTGTATCATATTAAAAAATATATATTTTAATTTTACATTGTATAATCATATCGATTATACATTTTTTAACTTTCTAAAATTATTTTAGTAAATATATTTTGTTAATATATATTTAAAATATTTTATATTTTAATATATACAAATATTTTATATTTTTATATATAAATAGATATAGATCGATAGATATACATGTAAAATATTTTATCACATTTATATCATAACAATATATTATTTTACATTGTATAATAATGCAAATTATAATTTTTTTAACATCTTACATAATTACATAATATATATATATATATATATATATATATATATATATGTATATGTATATGTGTGTTTTATATTTGATGAAATAATATTAGATTTTTACATTTATATATTTATACATTATAAATTATTTTAGCATTTATATTATATAGCAATATATTATAATTTTTCAGTGTATAATAATATAGGTTATACATTTTTTAACATCTAAAAATTATTTAAATTGTTTCATTAAAAAAAAGTGTGTGTGTGTATATATGTGTGTGTATGTGTATATATGTGTGTGTATGTATATATATGTATATATATATATATATATATTTATTTATTTATTTATTTATCTATCAGCATTGGTCATGTTAATTTATAACACTTTTCAATTATTATACACATTTCATTCTTATCACAATACACTATTTCAAAATGTACTTTTACATTGTTTCCATTTAGGTGTCCATTTTTTTTTTTTATTTATTCTGTAGTCAATCATATTTGGAGCTCTACTAGTATTTTCATGAGTGACTACAATGGATAGCTTTCTTTTTTCTTAAATCAGATGTGATATTTTAATGCATTGTCATTGCTGATTACTTCTTTTGTCATTGTTATTCGTCAGTGTGAGTGTTGATGTCTGTAGTAGCTGGATGTGAGGCTTGCGTCAGACCCACAGGTAACCGGGTTCATGTGTGTCGATATAGAGCAGTTCTGTGAGATATGAGGGGATGACAGAATGACAGACCGGGGTGAACAGAGGGGTAAGACTCAGTGGGATGCCGCCTAATGCTTTGCTTTCTGTCTTGCGTACCTCCACAGCCCCATCAGTAAAGATCACGTACCGCTTCATTGACACCAGACTAGTCTGATTTACTTTTAAACGAAAAACAATCGATAATACAGTTGAAAAACAATCTGCTCTCTGCTCTCCAATTAATGACACACCAGAGCTCCTATGTCTCATCGCGAGTTTTTGCCGTTCTTATTCCAGTCGCGGAGATTAACGGCAGATTTATTTATAAATGAAATCCAGATGGGGCGTTTAACAAAAGTAAAATAATTAGCTGTTTTTGCAATGGTCGAACTGAAATATCAGTGAAGCTCAGTATGAAATATCACCCATGAGAAGCTCTTTTGTGTTTATGTATTTTTTTTTCAGAAGAAGCTGAATGTTTTAGACATTAACTACAAAAACAATCACAAGATTAATTGCAGTTATTATAGTAACCTGATGTCAAAAGATTAAAACAAAGCTCTCACTTTTTTGATTAGTTTAACAAAGCAGAGTCTCATTTTAGTTACCTGAAAGGAGAGATGAAGTGATTTTAGTTTGGCGAGCAGGTGTGGAGGTTGTAGACGGTGATACGCGAGTCGAGACGCTCAAGACCAAGACAAAATTTGTCCAAACTTCCTCTCACCCTTTTTTTGCGCTGTCAGGGGTGGACACTGCCAGGACCACTGCCAAAAGCTTTACCTGCAAATCCCATCTGCGCCACCACACAGAACAGCTGTCTGTCTGACAGGCCTCACTTCCTGTGCCGTCCACCTCGGTTCTGGCGTCTGTTTCAGCTCACACTTACTCCTGTCCTCTAAATTTGAGCAACCATTGTAACAACCGTGTACCTTCTTTGCACTTTTTGGAAGGTAATGATTTCTTGCAACCTTGGCCTACCTGGTAGGTAGGTAGGTAGGTAAATAAATATTAAAAATATATTTTTTAATATATTTTTAAGCTTTTTCTTTTATTTTAGTTTTAATGCACTTTTAAAAATCTTTTATAAGGTAGTACTAATAAATAATGTGTACATTATATATTCCTTGTTTTATTTTTAATAGAGAGAGATTTTGTAGTATTATATATTTAATTATTATAATTATAAAAATTATATTATACTTTTTCCTTATTTTGTTTTATTTTATTGTTAATATACTTTTATTCATTTTTAAAATGTGTGTGTGTGTGTATATATAGATAGGTAGATGATAAACTTTTATAAAGTAGAACTTTTATGAAGTACAGAAAAATATTGTATTTTATTTCTTATATAAAAATATTTGTACATAATAAATACATAAATAAATAAATAAATATATCCTTATTTTTGTTTTATTTTTAATAAACATTTATTCTTTTTTATAGTGTGTGTATATATAGATAGACATATAGACATTAAGACATTAATAAAACATTAAGATAAGCCAAAACCACAAAAATCAAGACATTTCTTATGTCAATTTACCCCATTTTTTTCTGTTTATAAGCTTAAAATCTTTTATAAAGTAGAAAAATATTTGTACATAAAAATATTGTATTATTTTATTATATACAAGTATTTGTACATGAAAAATACATAAATATCCTTAATTTTTGTTTTATTTTTTAAAAACATTTATTCTTTTTTATAGTGTGTGTGTATAGATAGATATTATGACAAGCATTAAAAAAGGCCAAAAACACACAAAATCAAGTCATATTATGTCAATTTCCCCCCATCTTTTTCTGTTTATAAGCTTAAAATATTTTATAAGGTAGAAAAAGTTATATTTATGTAATTATAAAATAATTATATATGTAATTACTGTAATTATATTTGAAGTTATAATTATTTAAATATATATATACTTATTTTTTTATATACTTTTATTCTTTGTTGTAAAAGGATAGATAGATAGATTTCACACACAAACATTTCTTATGTCACGTCACCCCATCTTTTTCTTTTCATAAGCTTAAAATCTTTTATCAGGTAGAAATCCGGTAAACCTTGAGTCAGAAATATTGAGAATCACTACAATAGATCATAAACAACCATTCTTGCCAGTTTTAGTTGATAACGCTGAATAAATCTTGAAGTATTATGTCTGCGTTTGTGAAATATAAGACTATGCAAGTGTCTCTAGATCTGTTTGTATTTCTTAACCTAATGAAACACAGAAAGAGAATGTGAAATTAAATATTTAGTCTTCACAGACTCGTGATGAGAGATGATCTACAGAGATGATAGAATGAACGTGTTGATCTTTATCTGCAGGGACTGTTTTTGTAGCCGTTTTGAGGTTTTGGCCAAATTACTGGATGACAAAGATATCCAGACGTCTTTGTGACACGATGTTGAGTCATACCAGAAAGAAAACGCAGGTGGTTTTCACTCGGTTTGTTCAGTAAATTTTAATTTAAACAATGAAGAATATATGTAATTTGCCATATTAGACATACAGTATACTGCATTTATTGAATTTATTGCGCTTTCATAGTCAGGCTAAGTGTCTTTTGTAAGAAATAACGTGCCACATATCAGTTCGCGTCTGTTTATGTCCTCAATATGAGCACTCTGTCCCAAGATCCTCTTTGATTTGGAATAGTGGAAGATGTTCCATCATTGATACGTTATCTCCAAGTCTCCTGGGATTGAAAGTGATGTGATCGTTTGCAGCCTTGTCAATACAGTCCACTTATTCGGATAGTCTTTGGTGAATAGCTTTACCTTAACTCCCTGTGGTCAACCATAAACATTTGGTGTAGCTTGACGTGTAAATGCACAGAAAACGTGGAAATGGATGAAGTCTGTGTCGGGATGTTCAGCTCTTGCACAATCAAGTCGCTGCAGTCTGGTCTTTTTCCAGTCATACATGTGGTTTTTCTCCAATAAAAACACTCCAGTCCAATGGCGATTTACAAATAATTAAATATGAATTGATATTTGCATATATACACCACAACATTGCGTTTTGCAGTCAACAGCTTTTGTACATTAGTGATGATGATATTTTGTAAATCCATTTGCGTCGTGGCTTAACTCCTCAGGGCTGATTTCCGCTCTCTGTCTTTGCTCTGAAATGAGAAAAAATAAAGATTAGTTATGAAAAATGTCAGGTTCAACCATTTTTTTTTTGTTCTTATTTTAAACAAGAACAATAATAATTTGATTATTTTAGTTAATTTATTTTCATTTCTTATTTTTATTATAAAAGCATTAAAATGTATTTAAATGTGTGACCTTGGACCACAAAACCAGTCATGAGTCAATAATCTGAAATCTGAATAAATAAGCTTTGCATAGATGTATGGTTTGTTAGGATAGGACAATATTTGGGTGCAAAAAAATCAAAATATTGAGAAAATCACTTGTAAGGTTGTCCAAATGAAATTAAGTTTTGAGATATTTACGGTAGGACATTTACAAAATATCTTCATGGAACATGATCTTAATATCCTAATGATTTTTGGCATAAAACAAAAATCGATCATTTTATCCCATACAATGCATTGTTGGCTATTGCTACAAATATACGTGTTCCTTACGACTGGTTTTGTGGTCCAGGGTCACACATTTGCATTATTTAAATAGCATTTTATTTACATTTTATTATTTATGTAACTTGTTTAAGAGATTCTTTTATCCAAAATTTTACAAAAACTTCATATTTATTGATTTTCAGTTCTCAGTTTTTCAGGAGTTGTTGACTCCTGAGGGTTCATGTCGCCCTTCTCCCTGCAGGCTGGTGGTTTGGCATTAACGCGCCTGCTGTTTTTCTCCTATCACCTTTCCATTTGCGGTAGCACGCACACACACCTGGCTCACATTTCCCAGTTTGCTTTGCTTAGAACGGGAGCAGATGGAATGCCATCGTTCCTGCGGCCCCCATCTGATGTAGGCGGAGTTTCTAGTCAAAACACTCAACCTTAACTGATGAAGTCAGACAGAATCCCATTTGAAAATAACTCTGACCCTCAACGTTTTCCTTTCTTTCTTTCCTTCTCACTCCTCTTTTCTCCCCCCCCCCCCAGCCCCTCCTTTAAGTTCAGTGCCACTTTAAAGTCACCAGCGCTCTGACTCCAGGGATCACTTACGGCCAAACTAATAGGATTTTGCCTACATTTGCTTTTCATATCCTGTCTAACACGCCGTAAAGAAATTATTATTGCTGGAGCTTACGTCCAAATGCCCAGATTGATCGTACGCTCCCCTCGGTCTGAAGTCCTTTATAAACACATTATTTCCAAGTACTTTGAGGCAGGAAACAAATCAAGGCAAATTCTCGAATATCTTTATATCAATAAATTGGTGTTCACCTCTTCAAGCGGCTGCTCTTAACCCAAATATTTGGCTTCACCTCAGGTTGACGTTTAACGTTGACAGCCTTCTAAAGATCACAATGAGACGGTGTGTGTGCACGCATGTGTTTAAACGTGTAACTCTAGCCTCTCGGTGGTGACAGGACGGGTTGATTATTGAAACCAGTCTTGTGTTTGAGCTAATCCCTATATATGAGTCTTGCACCCTTTGAATGTGCCATTTACACTCTTTTGATTGTTTTTATAGTGTTCGGGAGTATTTGCACAGACCTTTTCGCTGCTGCCCACAAGCGAAAACACTAGTTTCCCTTCGTTTATGGTTATGAAGCGTACCGCCCCACCTGTGGTAAAGGATGACCCAATTCCAGCCCGACTTCAATTCATGTGCCTTCACTTTCCAGAAGGTATTGAAGTATTCACATTTGGCGGTTTTATAAGATCTCGCTTTTGGCCAAATCTTTCAGGATACGTTCGAATGAAACGGCAGTTTACGGAGGGAAAAATGTTGGCTCTTTAATGTGCGCTGCTAACACTTCAAATAATTTCATATTGTGTCAAATGTTCGGGCTCCCGTTAGAGCGAAAGGCTCTAAACTCTTCCATATGCTCGTAATGAGAGAAGTCTCGATAATTATGCAGAAAATATGACCCACGTTAGTTTTTATTCAGTTGACGCCATAACTGTGAAGAAGACAATCTGGTTATGCAATCTACATCCTCACCTGCAAGAAACCAAATGTCCGCCACTAATGACAGAGGAAGATGGTGTCAAAACAACAAAATAGAGGGAATTTCTCGCTCTGTCATATTTGTGGTACAAACCATGTGGATTTAGTGATGAAGAAAATACTAGTTACTGTCCAAGATGAAAATAAATGCAGATAAAACCGCCAGATGCATCAAAAGCTGGAAAATGTTTAGGGTAAAATCGATCATTTTTATATAGACACAAATCTGTTTGAGTCCTGAGCGTCTTAGCAGACAAAAGTAGCAGTTTTCTGCCGCACGACTGTCTGCGTTTGATTTAAGCGTCCGTTTCGCTGGAGAATCTCGACGCAGCTGTCTGTTTTGTGTCAGCTTACAGACGCTTAACTTTGGCGAAAACCCGAGCATTTGAATTCAGTTATACCTCTACGTCTTTCCCCTGGTGTGTGTGTGTGTGTGTGTGTGTGTGTGTGTGTGTGTGTGTGTGTGTGTGTGTGTGTGTGTGTGTGTGTGTGTGTGTGTGTGTGTGTGTGTGTGTGTGTGTGTGTGTGTGTGTGTGTGTGTGTGTGTGTGTTCTTTATTTCGTCTTTCTCTTTCTTTAGAAACAATAAAGCCGCGCGTCTTGGCTGAGTGATACTTTCACGGCGTAATGAGCACTAAGTAGGGGTAAAAGAGACGAGTGCGGTTTTGGAGCACACAGACCCACTTCTGAAAGCGTACTACAAAGGCAAGGCCCGGTCTGTTTCAAATATCTGCCTGCCACTGGAATCCCGAAGACATGGGCGTAATTTTCGATCAGACTTATAAAGATCTATCATTTCGTTTTGTACGGATTAAGGTTATGGCCTGAAATGGGAGCGTTGGCCTTTGGCCTGTTGTTGTTCATGGCTTTGTGGTTTCTGGCTGGTTTCTATGTGATTTTCAACAACAGCTTTACCACAAACAGTTTAGCAAATAAAACCTTTAAGTTGCCTGTTAAAATTTATTTTATACATTTGCTTTAGTCTGAAATAGACGGTGTGGTGTGTACAATATTGAATGTCTCATGGATGCTCAATGAGTTGATAATTTATCTAGAGAGTAACAGTTGCCTGTGTAGCCAATTTAGCAACCTGACTACTTGAATTGGACACTTGGACTTTTAAAGCTCAGTTGTTTCGTTGCAAATAACGAATAAATAGCAGCTGATTACATCATTTTGGCTTATATAAATTGTTCAGGAAATGTCTTCCCTTTTTTCTACTCTGTGTTTTCCCTGCTACAAGATAAATCCATCGAAATCTCAACAATTTAATAGACTTAATGCTCTCGGCTTAAAGTGCAAAGACCGCCGTGTTCCTTTCAGAAATCTGTGAAAATCTCTTCTGAAAGATTTACGAAGGTCCGAGCAGGTTGCATGTCGTGCTTGACAAGGATATTAATTGGGCAACGAGGAAGCACCTAAGAACAACACAGGATGTGAGAGCGAAACGCTGAGGTTGGTGCATGGCTACTTGGGGGGAAATACCCAGCAGCAGATGTTCCCTAGATTCTCATGGCCTGATATATAGATCACGGACCATTTGCATTTGCATATTTATGCCTCCCAATTGCTAACTTGTCATAAATGGCCAAAACTAGGTTTGTTGTAATTCAGCCATTAGTTGCTGAGTACCCACGACTATCTTTTATTGTTTATTTCCTTCGCTACAGACTTTACTTTCAAAGATCCAGAAAAAGAACACGGCTTCTGGAAGCACTTCAGGTTTTTGAGGATTAAACGCGCGTTGCGGTGGTGAGATACCCTGACCAAAAATGCTCTTGTGTCATGGCGGAGTGTAATTGTCTCGAGCGTATGTTATATTTCAACCTCTGACAGTTCTTCGCCACGCAAGTTTAAATTACAGTTTTCCCCCCTGTTTTTGGTTTGGTGTCATTGTATTCCTCACAGCCAGAGCGTGATTTACGGTTTTATTTTTAATGTGCTGCGGTGTTGGCTCCACGGGCCAAGGTCAGCGCAGTCACGCTCGCCGGGGGAAGAGATGGATGATGTGTTTGTATATTACCTGACAGACTCTTTGTTGATTGGATATTTTCCGTCGGGCTACATTTAATCCGATCTTTCACTGCATCTGTCTATGAGGTCATGGTAGCAGCGCTCTCTGTAACAGAGATATCGCCCTTGATGGAAAAGGACATGTGGATGAAGTCATAACTCAGCTTCAGAGCACCGAGGACGGCTTTCAGTGACAAACGTTATCTCGGGGAGGCTGAGACTTACAACACACATTCACTAAAAGACATAGTTGGCCGGTGTAGAAACCACTAGTTGATTATGCCTCGGAAAGCATGTGCAAAATGATGCCTTATCAGCTTTCTGTTGAAGTTAGGTTAGCTTTGTTGTGGCTAGAATTAAAAGAAATACTTTGTAGAAAGGAAAACAAACCAATGCAACTACTTGTTTGATAGACACTCGACAAATAAACAAAAGCGCTCTACAAGTTTATTTTGAAAATGTTCAATGCAACCCAACTGTATCCTGACTAACTCAGTGCCCTCAGTGACCTTACTAGCAGAGAATGATTCAGACCCTCGCTTTTATCCCTCCCCAAAGCTCAGCTGTATTTCTGCCTTGTTTGTGGACGTGAACACGTCCAGATCATTGCACAACCCTAACGGAGAACACCTGCATGCGTCTCACTCACCAGTTTCCTCTGGTTGCTGAGGCAAAATGTGCAGATCTGTTTGGGCTGCGAGTTCTCCGAGTCCCGGTTTGGTGATCCATGGTGGTGGTAGTAGTTTGAAGTGGAAGGCCCTCCGCTGTGGCACGGCTGTCCGTCCCCACAAGCTTCACCCACGAGGAGGACGTTTCCCAAGTGGGAGATGTAACTGGACGCCAACCGCAAGGTCTCGATCTTGGACAGCTTCCGGTCGGCGGGCTCCGTTGGGATGAGAGTCCTCAACGCGGTGAAGGCTGTGTTGACGCTGTTGGTGCGGTCCCGCTCCCGTGCGTTGGCTGCGTTGCGTTGACGACCCTCTATCACGGGTCCGATTGTCCCGGTGGTGTCGGGTGGCATCGCTATTAGCCGTGCACCACCTCCTACACCAGGTTTCCGCTTCCTTCCAACTTTAAGCTCGTATCCCGACCCGTCCAAGCGAAATGAGCGATCGTCCGATCCTGAGCTCTCGCTGCCGTTTTCATCGTCCTCCGACATCATTGAGATCTCCGAATACAGGTATCGGCTGGGAGCCGGTCGTACCATCGCGAAAGACATCGCTGAAAACTCTCCACACGTAACTCAAACGTTGCTTGTAAGACTCTAGAGTTTGTAATGCATGGATCTCTCCAGTCCTGCACTTGTTTCCTCTAGTAGAAGTTGCGCTCTGGTATTACATTGCTTTGCCACGACAGACTTTTTAAAATTAGTTTTGCTGACTTGGAGAATCTATCCTGAAGGGTTAAAGTTGTTTGTCCTCACTCACATCCCATCCGAGCTGAAATCCACGTCTTGCTTCCTCAAACACACGCACATGCACACTCCTTCTCCGGCTGTCTGTCCCTGTGCAGCACTGGCTCTCCCCCCTGAGCAGAGACCCACGTGTGGTTTCACTGAGTGTTTCAGTATGGTTGTGCTTTATAGGTTGTGGGAGTGTCTGGTATGATTCCTCCCTCTCGCACTCCCTCGCTCTCTCGCACTCTCTCTCTTTCCCTCTGTCCATCCCTCTCTTTTACTGCTTATGCAAATATCCCAGCTGGCGGCTCAGGCAGGGAGCAAAGTGGTTCTATACAGCTATCAACTTCAGCTTTTTTAACTCCCAGTTAATAATGGCCTTTCTTTTTTTTTCCTTCTTGCTTGCTTTTAGTGGTTTGAAATGGTTCTTTCTTGCATTCTTGCTTTCATACTCATTTGCTTGCTTTATATCTGACAACTGTCCTTTTTCTGTCATATTTTCCCTCTGCTTGCTTTCCTTCCTTCCTTCTTCCCTTCATTCCTTCCTTCCTTCCTTTCTTACTGATATTAAATCATTACCTTTTCTTCCTTTTCTTTCCTTCCTTCCTTCCTTCCTTCCTTCCTTCCTACATTCCTTCCTTCCTTTCTTACTGATTTTAAATCATTACCCTTTCTTTCTTTTTTTCTTTCTTTCTTTCTTACTTTCTTACTTTTCCTTCCTTCCCTTCTTTCTACATCCCTCTTTTCCTTTCTTACTGATTTTAACTAATTACCTTTTTTCTTCCTTCCTACCATTCTTTCTGTCTTTGTTTGTTTCTTTCATTCCTTCTTTCTTTCTTTTCCTTCCTTCCTTCCTTCCTTCCTTCCATCCTTTAAATCATTATTACCTTCTTTCTTTCTTTCTTTCTTTCTTTTTCTTCCTTGCTTCCTTCCTTTGTTCCTTCCATCCTTCATTACTGATTTTAAATTATTACCTTTTCTTTCTTTCTTTCTTTCTTTTTCTTTCTTCCTTCCTTCCTTCCATCCTTCATTACTGATTTTAAATCATTATTACTCTTTCTTTCTTTTTCTTTTCTTTCCTTGCTTCCTTTCTTTCTTTCTTCGTTCCTTCCATCCTTCATTACTGATTTTAAATTATTACCTTTTCTTTTTTCTTTCTTTCTTTCTTTCTTTCTTGCTTTCTTCTTCCTTCGTTCCTTCATTACTGATTTTAAATTATTACCTTTTCTTTCTTTCTGTTTCTTTCTTTCTGTCTTTCCATCTTTCTTTCCGTCTTTCTTTCCTTCCTTCCTTCCATCCTACCTTTCTTCCTTCCTACATTCCTTCCTTCCTTTCTTATATTAAATCATTACCCTTTCTTTCTTTCTTTCTTTCTTCATTACTGATTTTAAATCATTATTACTTTTTCTTGCTTCCATCCTTCCTTCCTTCCTTCCTTACTGATGATTAATCATTATTACCATTTTTTTCCTTTCCTTCCTTCCTCCTTTCTTCTTTTACTAAATGTATATAATTGTTACTTGCTCTTTTGGTCTCATTCATATTCTTTTCCGTCTTTCTTTATTTCCATTCTTCTTTCCATTCATTCTTTCCTCTCTTCCTTCCCTTACTTGTTTAAAATAATTCCTATGTTCTTGTCTTCATTCTTGCCACCTTGTTTGCCCCTCTATCTTTATTTTCCCGCCGCCTCTTTCGTCCACCCGTCATTTACAGTTATACTGCATCTGAGAGACTTTCACACTCCAGGGCTTCAACTGGAGATCTGTAAAGTTTGGGTCATTCTTTCACCCATTCTGCCCTCCTCCCCCTAATCTCTGTAACCATCACCTTACCTCAGTGGTGGTTTTACAGTGACCCATGTGTCAGAGTCAAACCTTCTCAGACCCGGTCTTTTGCGTTGAGTCTGCTCTCCTGTGGTTTTTCTTCCGTTTGCTGAGTCAGTGACTGTCCGGTAGCTTGATGAACTATGTTGTCCTTGAAGATGAGTGGGTTGTCTTACATTTTAGAGCATTGTCTGGCTGGACCGGTTTAGTCACGGGAGGGAAATAGCAACATAACATCATCCACCGGGGCCATAACTCAGATCGTAGCACCTGTTCATCTCTTAGTCATTACCACCAATCACCATCTTGTGATGAAATAAAGATAAATCCTCTGAGAAACTTTTTTGGTCATGTTGTGTTTTTGGAACTTTTTTGAATAATCTTGAGGAAAGTTATATGGTCTTGCTTAGCTTAACTATAGAAGTTTGAAAAGGTTGTCTGAACTTATTACATGTTCTGTCACGCTTTTGTAACATTATAGCTGTAAGTCATTAAAAATATTGTTCCCAAAACATATCAACTTGACTTTACCATCCTTTTTTTGAGGGGAAATTGCAGGACAACAGCATGTATAGTTCTCTAAGTTCAGGTCTTTTCTCATCCTAATGTCTTCTTTCTGTTCTAAAAAAGTGGCTGAAGTAAAAAAAAAATAAAAAATACGTTTCCATACAACGCAACCATTTGATGGATTATAAGTGTACTCCTTGATGTCATTATAATTTCAACTCCTATTTACCCTCTGGAAAATATGAAGATATGAATGGTGGCTTGTCATTTTTCCCCCTTCATTTTCTCTAGATTTCATATTTTTGACATTAGCTCAAGACTAGTCTGGCGGCGTAACGATGTGGTTTTCGTACCATTTCTCTACAAATGGCGGCTTGAGATGGAGATGATGAAAAAGACGTTTTGAGGACGTGGTAAATCCATATTAATGTCGTCTCATGTTTAGTCTCTTTGAACCGCAACCTCATTAATAAGCGATGCGAGTTAAAGACCAGACGGGATATCTGATTTCCGGCGTTTGCTCGTGGTCAAAACCACAGGAGAGGCGGATCCTCTTGAATGCTCGCTTCCGTACTTATTGGTTTCACTTGTTGGACTTTTTAATTTGTTATTTATTGTTAATAGTAGTGATATGTACTTTTCAAGCTAGACTATACAGTCTTTTCCTTTTTAAGAGCAATTTATTCATTCATTCGTTCCCTGTACGGTCATTTGAAACCCATCCTCTTGAAGAACAGGAACGTAACACTTAACACCTGAAACTTGCTTTCTCCTCAAATTTAAGATGGAAAACGTTCCCAGTCTGTTGAAGCACGAAGCCTTTGTGTTTCATGTTTTCATTAATGAAAATGGTTTTGTTAATGGCTGCTGCGAGTGAAGAGATTTATATTCCTCTGAGTGGGAGAGCACTCTTTAATTTTATTCTTGTAAAGGGGATTTTTGACCTGGTTTAACTAGCAGCAGTAAATCACTAGTTGAGTTTTTAACACAATTGTATTGAAATAATGCTTTCCGCATGTCGAAACGTGTACGATCATCCTGTTCCGAATGGACTTTTCCTCCTCTTTTCTCTTTTTTAGGGCAATTGGAATAAAACCTTAAAGATGTCTTTTTTTCTTCTTGAAACCAATTTTGAAGTTAAATGGCTTTACCAGTCACTAGTCAGACATATTCGCTCCCCAGACTAAAGAGTATCAGTTGCACGTCTGCAAAGATGCGTCTTCATGAAGAGGCAAGCAACCGCTTCACTATGAAAGCGTCACTGTTTTGAAGTCTCAGATATTGTTGTGTGAATCATTCTTTTGAATCGGTTTATTTCGTTCGAACAGATTTGCATGGTGTTTGTAAATCACTTGACTAAGAAATTGGTTTAGGAGTCAAACCGTGAGGTGAGTGAAATATTGAAAACATAACACAATACAACTATATGAAAATGCAGTAATGTTGGCTCTTCTGAACGTATGTGACTCTGGACCACAAAACCAGACTTTACTAGCACGGTTCTATTTGTAGCAATAGCCAACAGTACATTGTGTAAGTTAAAAAAAAATATTTTATGCCAAAAATCATTAGGTTATTAAGTAAACATCATGTTCCATGAAGATAGTATGTAAGTTTCCTACTGTAAATACATCAAACTTTATTTCTGATAAGTAATATACATTGCTAAAAACTTCATTTGGACAACTATAAAGGCTATATATATAGTCGTGGCCAAAAGTTTTGAGAATTAAATAAATATTGGAAATTGGAAAAGTTGCTGCTTAAGTTTTTATAATAGCAGTTTGCATATACTCCAGAATGTTATGAAGAGTGATCAGATGAATTGCATAGTCCTTCTTTGCCATGAAAATGCATTTCATTGCTGTCATTAAAGGACCTGCTGAGATCATTTCAGTAATCGTCTTGTTAACTCAGGTGAGAATGTTGATGAGCACAAGGCTGGAGATCATTATGTCAGGCTGATTGGGTTAGAATGGCAGACTTGACATGTTAAAAGGAGGGTGATGCTTGAAATCATTGTTCTTCCATTGTTAACCATGGTGACCTGCAAAGAAACGCGTGCAGCCATCATTGCGTTGCATAAAAATGGCTTCACAGGCAAGGATATTGTGGCTACTAAGATTGCACCTAAATCAACAATTTATAGGATCATCAAGAACTTCAAGGAAAGAGGTTCAATTCTTGTTAAGAAGGCTTCAGGGCGTCCAAGAAAGTCCAGCAAGCGCCAGGATCGTCTCCTAAAGAGGATTCAGCTGCGGGATCGGAGTGCCACCAGTGCAGAGCTTGCTCAGGAATGGCAGCAGGCAGGTGTGAGCGCATCTGCACGCACAGTGAGGCCAAGACTTTTGGAAGATGGCCTGGTGTCAAGAAGGGCAGCAAAGAAGCCACTTCTCTCCAAAAAAACATCAGGGACAGATTGATCTTCTGCAAAAAGTATGGCGAATGGACTGCTGAGGACTGGGGCAAAGTCATATTCTCAGATGAAGCCTCTTTCCGATTGTTTGGGGCATCTGGAAAAAGTCCGGAGAAGAAAAGGTGAGTGCTACAATCAGTCCTGTGTCATGCCAACAGTAAAGCATCCTGAGACCATTCATGTGTGGGGTTGCTTCTCATCCAAGGGAGTGGGCTCACTCACAATTTTGCCCAAAAACACAGCCATGAATAAAGAATGGTACCAAAACACCCTCCAACAGCAACTTCTTCCAACGATCCAACAACAGTTTGGTGAAGAACAATGCATTTTCCAGCACGATGGAGCACCGTGCCATAAGGCAAAAGTGATAACTAAGTGACTCGGGGACCAAAACGTTGAAATTTTGGGTCCATGGCCTGGAAACTCCCCAGATCTTAATCCCATTGAGAACTTGTGGTCAATCCTCAAGAGGCGGGTGGACAAACATAAACCCACTAATTCTGACAAACTCCAAGAAGTGATTATGAAAGTATGGGTTGCTATCAGTCAGGATTTGGCCCAGAAGTTGATTGAGAGCATGCCCAGTCGAATTGCAGAGGTCCTGAAAAAGAAGGGCCAACACTGCAAATACTGACTCTTTGCATAAATGTCATGCAATTGTCGATAAAAGCCTTTGAAACGTATGAAGTGCTTGTAATTATATTTCAGTACATCACGGAAACAACTGAAACAAAGATCTAACAGCAGTATAGCAGCAAACTTTGTGAAAACTAATATTTGTGTCATTCTCAAAACTTTTGGCCACGAGTGTGTGTGTGTGTGTGTGTGTGTGTGTGTGTGTGTGTGTGTGTGTGTGTGTGTGTGTGTGTGTGTGTGTGTGTGTGTGTGTGTGTGTGTGTGTGTGTGTTTTTTTTTTTTTTGCACCCTCAGACTCCTGATTTTCAAATAGTTGTATCTCAGCCAAATATTGTCCTATCCTAACAAACAATACACCAATGGAAAGCTTATTTATTCAGATTTCAAATGTATATAAATTTCAATTTCAAATAATTGACCTTATGACTAGTTTTGTTGTCCAGGATCACATGGGTGGTGAGTTGAATCGTTGAGTATAATTTAAAATCAACCATCAAAATAAAAAGATTCACTAAAATCCCAGTGCTACTTTTTTTAGGTTCTTATGTTATAAAGCATTTTTTGATATATTGATACATTATGATACATTTCCACAATTTTATATTTATATTTTTAGATCCTTACAGTATTGTTTAAAAGTTTCGATAAGATTTATAAAAAAAAAAAGTTTTTAAAATAAGCTTCTTATGCTTACCAAAGCTACATTTATTTGATTAGAAATACAGTAAAATCAAGAATAATGCAAAATATTATTAAAAATTTAAAATCCTGTTTTCTTTTTGAGTATGTTTTAAAATGTAATATATTTCTATGATGCAAAGCTGAATTTTCAGCATCATTACTCCAGTTTTCAACGTCACATGATCCTTCAGAAGTTATTGTAATATGCTGGCTTGCTGCTCAAGAAACATTTTTTTTTTTAAATTAATACCAGTGTTAAAAATGGTTGAGTTGCTTAATATTTTAAATTTTGACATTATAAATGTATTATAAATTTTTACTTTTTGTTTGTTTGTTTTACATTTTTCAAGATAATTTGATACTGGAAATCTTCTGCAACATTACAAACATCTTTAGTGTCACTTTTGATCAATTAAAATTGATCTTTGCTAATTAAAAGTATTAATTTATTTAAAAAAAAAACAACTGACCCCAAACTTTTGACCAGTTGTATATATTAACTTTTTGATTTATGCATTAATATTTAACTGTTCATATTATTTAAGAAAAAAAAAAACAAGGCAAACCACATTATTATACAATACATTATTAAACATTATTATTTATAGATTTTTTCCCCAATTTATTGCAAAATATTGAACCATGACTCATCATATCATGAGGTTGCTTTGCAATACCTTGACCTTGAAGGGATGATATTTAATTAAACTCTTCTTAACTTAAAAGTTCATAAAACTGTGTACTAAAATAATGAGATGTTCTTTTGTCATATTGATTGATTTAGGGACTTGTTTTTCTTGACAGTCTTTTAAAAGACACGTTTGTGCTCTGCACCTGTTGGCAAGCTTTTTAGCCTTATATTTAGTAGAAAAGTAAGTGCATTTGTCACTGCACACAGTAGAGAAAGATGCTCATTTGATGAAGCATTTATGTCTTTTAGTGTCACAGACACGACCGCAATGACACGGCGATATTTCTTTCCAGACCCCAGCTGTGACCTTTCAGTCATTAAAGCGAGAGCTCACTGCGGCAGTCCGTATATCCCGGGACGAGTCATTACAGCAACCGGGTCATAACGTGACGACATTCATTAGGGTCGAGCGAGACCACAGCAGAGATGGAATGTCTCGCTACCTCATAAAGATCGACCTCTGGGGTAACGAATGACAACGCTCGTTATCTCGCCGTTGGGCCGCTTAAACGGAGAAACGGCATCCCATCTGACTGCCATTAGCTCCCACTGACCTCCTCCGGAGCTCTGCGACATCTAATCCAGCAGAAAAAACGCTTTCTGGGCTCCAATCCTCTCAAGCCGCAGGGTTTTCGGTGTTTGGTTAAACACCCGGGGTGCAGCGTACTGCGATCGGCTGCTTGGTTCCATAAGCTAGTGGGTGGATTTGTCTGGATGGGTCCAAAAGAGCGCCTGTATCGCTTTCAGAAAGGCACAGACCGCTTAATCTAAGCCAGACGTGATCCGGCTCGCACACACGCATGCGGGACCTGCTGAGGTCACTCTGGACGATAACTTCAGTTAATTTATTCAGAAGAGAAGGCGGAGTCATATGAAGAGAACAAATAAAAGCAATTAGACTGGCGGAGGCCTTTGTTCTCATTGCTCTTATTGTGACTTTTCCGTTGTTAAAGCGCTCCTGTTCTTTTTTATGACGTGTTTTCTCTCGGGTGCATTTACAGTGCGTAAAGCATATAAACAGGCCAAAACTACAGAGGCTCTGAGTTGGTTTCTTCCATTGTAATATGAAGGCCGGAAGACCTAATTGAGAGCAGTCCATCCACACGTGCATTTTACACACGTCCACCGACTCTTGTTTTAACATTTGTTCTGGATTGAGCTACTTTTTTGCCTGCCTGCTGTTGGACACTTTTGTTTAATTTTAGGGGTTACTGTATGGCTAGGAACTATAAGAAAAGTTTCTTCTGTCGTGTTGAATCATTAGGGATTGATATGTACGGTCTTTTAAAAAAACTTTAAAAGACATTTTTGCATTGAGACTGGATGGAAAGAATAAAATCAATGAGGTTTGGCTTTGGAGCTCATTTTAATTCTGCATTTGACCCATTTTTGAATGAAAAGCGATAGGGCGGGACTTGATTTTGTGCATTAGGAATTGATTAAATGGTTGAAAAGTGGCCATTATATTGTCTGAGGCAACAGGGTTGCTAAAACAATAAAATATATAGTGCATTTTACACTAGCAGTCAAAAGTTTTTGAACAGTAAGAGTTTTAATGTTTTTTAAAGAAGTCTCTTCTGCTCACCAAGCCTGCATTTATTTGATCCAAAACGCAGCAAAAGCAGTAATATTGTGAAATATTTTTAATATTTAAAATAACTGCTTTCTATTTGAATATATTTTAAAATGTAATTTATTCCTGTGATTTTTAGAGCTACATTTTCAGCATCATTATTCCAGTCTTGAGTGTTTCATGATCCTTCAGAAAGCCAAGAAATTATAGAAATGAATGCTTTTTTTTTTTTTAGCAAGGATGCTTTAAATTGATCAAAAGTGATGATACAGACATTTAATGTTACAAAAGATTTCTATTGCAGATAAAAGCTGTTCTTCTGAACTTTCTATTCATTAAAGAAACCTGAAAAAAACTCTACTCTGCTGTTTTCAACATAATAATAAATGTTTTTTGAGCAGCAAGTCGGAATATTAATATTATTTCTAAAGGATCATGTGACTGGAGTAATGATGCTAAAAATTCAGCTTTGAAACCACAGGAATAAATTACATTTTAAAATATATTCAAATAGAAAACAGTTTTATTTATTATTTTATTTTAAATAGTAAAAATATTTCTAAATTGTACTGTTTTTGCTGTACTTTAGATCAACTAAATGCAGGCTTGGTGAGCAGAAGAGACTTAAAAAACATGTTAAAAAACAAAAAAAAAACTCACTTTTAAAACTTTTGCCTGGTAGTGTATCTATTATGAATTTAACCAAGTATAATTCATTTTTAAAACTTTTTTTTTAGTTCATTTTTCATTTGAATAACTGTTTGTACTTAATCACTTGTTCCACATCTTTTTCTGTCGTTATTTTCTCGAGTGTTTGCTTTTATTGACGATTTAATATGTTTTTTTTACAAGTCAAAATGAAGTGAGCAGCAAATGTGAAAAGTGCTGCGTTTTGGAGAGCTCTTTGGGTCCCGCTCAGTTTCTCATATTCCTTACGCAGGATACTTTGGTTTGGGTATTATTCCGTGATCATTTTCCAATTTCGATTTTTCCAGCGAGCTGTTAGCGGTGGATGTTAGCGGCATCTTAATGGGCTGCGCGCAGCTGCCACTCACCCACATTCGCGCGCACGGGGATGCGGTGCGCTAACACGTCTGCACGCATTCCTGCTGCAGACGCATGGCCCTGTTTGGATGGACCTCATGGAAAGTGTGGATGTGGCAGTGTTCCACTGCGGAGTTTGAGTTTACTGGGATTATAAATGATCCCATTAGAGGGAAATGCAAACCTGCATTTGTGGGGAGGAGACGCAGGCTGCTCCGTCTGCAAATGGCTTGTCGCTCAGTGGCCCGTGCCGAGCGGGTAAGCCGTGGAACCGCTTCCATAAATCCCGTCTTAAGCAGTTCTCCTGCCCCGGTGCCCATCGAGAACCAGCGTCTCCTCGCGTTAAACGCCCTCCGTCAAATCAGCACTGCTGCTGGAAAATATTCCGTGCCAGCTTGAATTCATAAATCAAGTTACCTAATGCACCTAAACGCATTATTGAATTTGAAATGGCCACGTTTTTCAATTTCAAGCTAGATTTCATAAATTGCCCCTGGAGAACTTTACAGATTAATTGATGTTTTAAATGCACTGGTTTTGAGAGGGTGAGTCATCACTTCTTAAAACAAACAGCAGAAATGTTCAGGTGTTTTACCACCAAGACCCTGCTGGTTCTGTACACAGCAGCCATAAAATGCCTTTTGCAACATTTCTGTTTATTTGCGGTCCCTAAGTATTGTATCTCCCACACGCTTACTGAAATCTTTACAGGTTAAAGAGAGAGTTTACCCAAAAATTTAAATTCTGTCATTAATTACTCACCTTCATGTTGTTCCAAACCTGTAAGACCTTCGTTCATCTTCGGAACACAAATTAAGATATTTTTGATAAAATCCGAGAGCTTTCTGACCCTGCATAGACAGCAATTGAAGACTGACAAAGAAAATAGGAAATTGTTGAACAAAAAGCGCACGAAAATATTTTTCGTAGCCTTAATAAAATTATGGTTGAACCACTGATGTCACATGGACTATTTTAACGTTTCAGTTGCATTGCTGTCTATGTAGGGTCAGAAAGCTCTCGGATTTTTATCAAAAATATCATAATTTGTGTTCCGAAGATGGAACGACATGAGGGTGAGTAATTACTGACAGAATTTTTATTTTTGAGTGAACTAGCTCGTTAAACCTTTAAGACAGTTCACCCAGGTATAGCTGGTAACCAGACTGTTAACGGAAGCTTTTGACTTCCATAACATTCAAACAAATACTATGAAAGTCAGTGGCTACCATCAACTGTTTTGTTATCAACATTCTTTAAAATATCTTCTTTTGTGTTCAACAGAAGAAAAAAACTTGGAACAAGTAAATGACAACAATTTAAAATTGCGGGTGAACTATCTCTTTTAATATCTCAAAATGCGCCAGTATGATCATGTCGAACTTCGCTATTCGATATTTGTTTAGGAGTAAAAATAAGTCTGCAATACCTGAGTAGGGGTATACTGTTAGCGAACATCCCAGTGCCACCTATTTAGATGAATATGTAAATATTTTCTACGTACTTTCCTATCAATATCAAAATAAACATACAACTGAAATGTCAGCAGTGAGAAAATACCAGCTAATAAAGCATCCGATAATGCAGACATGGGTATTTTTGTACCAGCTCTGCAATTCACACTTCAGTTACATCACATCACATCATAGTTAGACTGCTTTTAAAGCAAGCAGCTTTATGGTTTTAAATATGAAAAACAGTGTCACTGTCATTTTCAATTAGAATTACAACTTCAGTTTCTACTATAAAGCAGCGGTCCGGTGTGTTCATGTCTTGCGTATGATCATTCTTTTCCACTTTTTAAAGAGTAATATTTTGAGAACAAATCAGAATTATGAAAATCAAGTTGTAGCATTATAAAACTAACATTTTAAAGAGATAAAAAATTCTGTCATTAGTTACTCACCCTCATGTCTTTCCAAACCTTTAAGTCCTTTGTTCATCTACAGAACACAAATTAACCCTCTGGGGTTTGAGGGTGTTTTGGGGTCCTGAGGAAGTTTTGACATGCCCTGACATTTGTGCTTTTTTCAGTATCTTAGAAACATATCAGTTGCTTAAGTCTGATTACATTGTAATCAGCACAAATTGGGCTACAACAATATGTAAGCAACATGAATGTATGTACATGTTTGTGTTTTTGAGAAAATAGCGTTTATGCGTGGTTTGTGAAAACCAACATTTTTTTAAGTCACTGAAATAAGGCCATGAAACACATACAGAACATTTGTTCACAAGACTTTTAAGAACTGGATGTGGTAGGCTAGAGTGTTTTCTACAAAATTTTCTAAGACATGTTTTGTGATCGATAGGGAGTATGCGAAGGAGTGGCAATGACCCATGAATATTTAGAAATTCACACCTGAGAGACAGATTTTTTAGTTTTGGGTGAACTATCCATAGTTCAGTTCAGTTGACAGTAGCTATTGACTTTCATAGTGAAAATACAAATTACAATATTGAAGTCAATGGCTACTGACAACTGTTAGTTTGTCAACGTTCTTTAAAATATCATCTTTTGTGTTCAACAGAAGAAAAAACTTATGCTGTTGTAATTTGTGTGTTTTGTTTTTATTTTCCAGTAACTTCCCAGACTTACACAAAAGCTATATTGTCATCGTTCCATTTTGAGGATTTATAATGTCTTTCTGAACACTAGTCTTACTCTAGTTCTGATTTGGAGTTCTTTCCAAACTCTAGACTTTTTTTCTAGTCTAATTTCAGTCTAGTTCACCATTTTAGTTTCCAGATACTAATAATACACTTTTGAAAATAAAGGTGTTTTTACAGTGATGCCATAGAAGAACCATTTTTTATTTTTTGCAGAGCTGATTTTGACAAGGTACTGTAAAAGGGTGGGTTTTTTACACTACTAATGATAATTTTTAACCAAAGTATATTATAGACTTTTCATTAAGACCCTAAAGAATCCTATGAACTTGTGGACAATGGGTATCCGATGACCCCTTTAAGCTTGAAAACCAAATCCGCCATTGTTTCTTTAATATTCACAACATTTTGCCATTTTGGTCTTAGTCTAGACCCTGATGGCACTAAAATGCTGCTGTACAAGTCATTTTTTAAAAATAAAAATTTTAACCAATCTAAATCTGGTAACTTCCTAGACCCACACGAAAGCCGCACTGTCATGTGTTGCTGCTTTTCCTTTTTGGGAATGTTTCTGTCAGCGTTGGTGGTCAGTCAGTCTCTTAGTAAAAACAAGGCTCTCGTCGTCCCTCAGGACTTGGACTGCCATCCATCTGACAGACGTACAGGTGCTGTATCGCCCACCCCTGCTCCCATACGCCGAGATCGGCCTGGTCAACCAGACACATCCATAAACGTCTGAAATATCAAACACACTTTCCTAATAGACCCTCTCTGCTTGTACAGGGACCAGGGACTCCGACCGCAAGCCCTGCAGTTGATACGCCACATCCGTAACCCTTCCTTCAGCTGTTTAAGGCATTATCAGAGTCCAGGGCTAATATCTCTGCTTTTAATAACCGTCCCTTTTAGGTGGTTGTTTGCTTTCACTAACTGTCATGGGAAAACTTGGCTGCCACCGTATCAGTCATTTGGAAATCATCGCTGCGCTGCACATGTGCTGTTTGTTTGGTATCTGTTGACAGGAACATCTTTGGATGTCGACATCACGATTAGACACTCGGCCCGTCTGAGCGGCAGTGTAGATACGTTGAATGAAAGCGAAGAAGTGGTTTGCAAAATAAAGCAGATGGACTGGTCTTGATCTGTCTGCTCGTGGGCGACCAAGTGTGCTCATCCAGCGGGGTCTGACCGCAGCGCATTCCCTGCTGTGGAGGACACTCATGCTGCGCAAACGGAGTAAGGTTGGGTGTACTCGTTTATTGGTTGCTTGATTTGACCAATCAGTTTATTTATTTACTTAGTCTTGTATTTATTTATGTTCTTCAGTACATTAGTTTTATTCGGTTTATTCCTTTTTTATTTATTCATTTACTTTATTTATTTTAGTAAATTTATTTAATTTATTTATTCCTTCATATATTAAGTCATTTACATTAGTCTTTTATATAGTTTTATTTATAGATTTATTTTGAGCATGTCCTTTTTCTTTTATTCATTTATTTACTTTTTTCTTTCATCCATATTTTATTATTTTGTAGATTTTTAGTGATTTTTATTTGTCATTCACTCCTTTTCTGCCTGTTTACTTTATTTTATGATTTTGTAGATTTTCATTTCTTATTATTTTTTTCACTTCCTTTCTACTTATTTTTAATTTATTTTATTCTCTTGTAGATTTTATTCAGTTGTTTTTATAAGTAGTTTATTTATTTTCTTCTACTTTTTAATTTATTAAATTTTTTGTAGATTTTTAGGTATTTTTATTTGTATTTTACTTTTCTACTTTTTTTTTTAATAATTTGTATTTCATTTCTTTTCTACTTTTTTATTTTATTTTGTGCAATTTGTATTTGACTTATTTTCAACTTTTAATTTTGTTCATTTATTTTTTGTATTTTATTTTATTATTTTATTTCATTCAGTTATTTTTATAATTTGCATTTTACTTTTCTACTTTTTGTTGTATTCTTTTGTAGATTTTTAGTTATTTGTCAAATTTGTATTTAAAAACATTTTGTTATTTTTATATCTTTATTTTGTAGATTTTCTATATTATTCTTTTGTATATTTCATTCAGTTATTTTTATCATTTTTAATTTTGTTAGTTCATTTTATAATTTGTATTTTACTACTTTTCTCTTTTTCTATTTTTAATTTATTTTATTGTCTTCTGGATTTTATTATTAAGTTACTGGTTTATTTAATTCTTTTTTTATTTATTTATTTATTTATTTTAAGTTATATTTATTTTTTTTATTTTATACTTTTGATTTATTCACTTTTATTCATCTATGTATTTATTCATTATTATGTATTTTTTATTCTTTCTTTCTTTATTTATTTATTTATTTGTGCTTTATTTTTTCAGCTTACTTTTATTATTTTATTCATTTACTTTTATTATTTTATCCATTTATTGACTTATTTTATTCATTTACCTCTTATTTGTTCATTATTTATTTTTTTATCATTTTATTGTCTTGTTTTTTTTTTTTAATGGTGGCTTATTTTTGAATGTGTCTAAAAACAAACTTTGCCATTATCAAGTGTATGCATGTTAAATGTTAAAACTGATCTGTGTTGAGTACTTGCAATTGAAGGAGTAAACAAAGGACTGAAGTATAAAGGTCACTGGTCCTTCCAAAAAGCTCACTGGTGCCCAACAGCTGGTGAATATGACCTGGTATAGGACCAAAAAAATGGGTGATAACTTGCAGTTTTCTGCCAGCCAGACTGGCCCCAAATAGTTGTGTGAAAGATGAGTCGCAGATGTTTTAGGGCACATAGTGTGACGCAGTACTGCGATTGAAAGCAGACTCTTCTTTTTAACTCTTTTCGAGAATACATATATATATTTTCCCCCGCGCTTCCAGGATTCGGTCAGGCAGCCGAGCGGGAATGCTTCACTTCCAGGCATGCGGTTCCCGCTCCAAAAACAACTTCCATTCAGTGCTCCCGAGTGACAGCACGCTGGTGGGATGCTTTGCGCTCTGGCTTTGAGCACCGGAGCCAAACGAGAAATGCGGAAAGAAGAGTAGAGGAGAAGAAAAATGAATGGGTTGCTGAAGCTGCAGTAACGCAACGATTCTGCACCTTCATCAAGCGGCTCGGTCTTCTGCCACGATGGATTACGGCTCGTCCTGACTCACACACGCAAGCCCGACCTGAATCACTCTTACTGACAGTGGGAGGATGCAACTTTCTCCCATGAGCTCCACTTCAAACACCAATCGGCGTGTAGGCCTGACTCACTTTGGCAGCGCAGCCGATCGGTGACGTCGCATTCTCAGAAAGCGTATAATTTCCATTCTGTGGAAAGACGTCGTGTCCTGTGTCATTATTCCCGTGTGTTTTGCTCCTGTTGGGGATTGGCGATTTCTGTTTTGTGTCAGGAGGCAATTCTCTGCGGCTTGGAGCCGGCCGCTGGAAATGGGCAGTTGAACGCTTTGATGCATTTGGTAGCAATGAGGCTGTCTGCTCTTTCCTTCTGTCTAGACGGCTTCAGGTTGTTGTCAGCATTTAAGAAAGTGACTGTGAGTAGTTTTTTCGGGTTGAGCGCAAGTAGTGGTGGGTTCCCTTATGATGTAATGCCCTGTCAGACAGACCGAAAGGGTATTTTGGGAACCTGGCGGAAATGTTGCTGTAAAATAGAAAACACATTCGTATTTTTTATTTCTAATTTTATCTATTTTTTAGAATAATATTTTATACATTTATACATGTATACAATAATACAATAAAAGATTAAATCCATTATTTTATAATAATTTAATATATTAATATTAATTTCTTTAAATTGTTTTAGTTTACGTAGTCTTTCTAATTTTATATATTTCTAGTAATATCTTAATTAATAGTCTTTTACATTTTTAATTAAAAAGACATATCATTTGCAAAAACAGATAACTCAGGTTTTATACATTTTCATAAATCATAAATATATAGTTGTATAGTTAAGATATAGATTATAAATTGTAATCTGTGATGTACTAAAACAGTAAACAAAAACCATTAAAAACAACTGTCTATATCCTATTTTTGTGTATTTTATTAATATAAATTTTTACGTTTAAAGAAAATTTAAGAATCGTTATGAAAAATAAGATATTTATATTACATCAGAGATTTTTTTAAATTGTAGTTTAAACTTAAACAGTATAACTAAAGTAAAAAAATCACAAGAAACAAAAAATATATATTTAAAAATGAAATATTCAAAATAAATATTAAAATATTCAAACTTAAAATAAAAAATATCATTTTATATAAATTTTATATATATATATATATAGATAGATAGATAGATAGATAGATAGATAGATAGATAGATAGATAGATAGATAGATAGATAGATAGATAGATAGATAGATGTATAGATAGATAGATGGATATATATATATAAATAAATGCATTTGAATGCATTTTTAATAAACACATTTAGTTTATGTATATTTATTTTTGTTTTTAATTTAAGTTTTATACGTTTTAAATACATTTTTACATTTTTCTTGATCAAAGCAAATGGTACATGCTGACAGTTGCAAAAAAAAAACTTTTTTTTTTTTTTTTTTACATATTTTGAGTACATTTTGTTTTACATACTATTTCAATCTCTTCATTGGGCCTCATTATGACTTTTTTTATATATAAAAGGATATTCTATTAGCCTGATTTTCAGATGTTTTTGCCCATTGTGTTACATTCATTGATTTTGAAAATATTTTAGTTATTCATAACACCCTAGCATCTCCTTTACTATTTGGAGAACTTGATAACAGTCTCGATAACCTTCTTTTGTGGTCGACACACTTTTGAATCCCTTTTGTGCCACTTCCCAATCCCCATGCCATTTTTTTCCCCAATCATATCCTGTCTTTTTACTATTCCTCCTGTCAACAGATGTTTCAGGATCTCTTCAGCCTCAGACAAATCCTCTCTATAATCTCCTGCTCATTTCCATTCGTTCCACTGCACATTTATGCACTATCACACCATCTGCGACCACACAAATCTATTTTGCCCAGTCTTGGAAAATATACCATCGCTTCAAACACTGCATTTCTGCTCTGGTTTACCCCCGCATGAGGTAAACTCTAGACTAGTTTAAATACACATTCCTCTTTATTCAAACAAACAGCACTTGCTGAATCATTTTGAATAGTGTTTGTTTTGCCATATTATTTCGATCTCGACCTCATTACGAACGATGAAGTCACAACTTTCGCAAATTCCGTGCTGCAATTCCAAGGATGTTCCCGCAGCCAAGGAATTCCGCCACCGTGAGGCAAAGGTCACCGGTGTCGAGGAGCGGAAAATGTGAGGCGTTCTCTTGAAAGACAGACCTGTGGATTTTCCTTCAGCTCTTCTGACAGCACCACCAACTTTATTTTCACCCACAGCTCTTATGGATACCACGACGAGAACTGCCTCTTTTACTCTGTTATTATTGGGCTTTTTGAGGACTCCTGACCTGTTTTGATGGATTAACCTGTCACGCATCTGCCACCGCGCGTCTTGATGGGCCGATGCCACTTTGGCCTGTGAACCCTAGGAACCCAGCAGAGAGCCGCGTCCTTTCCAAAGCGGGACCACCTGCCTGAGTCATCCGTTTAATGATCAGATGCATTCAATCATTCACTGCTGGAGCTCTCTGAAACCTGCGTCTGCATGCTGACTGACACCAAACTCACTGATGCTCTGCCTTCTTAAAGGAATAGCTTGTGAAAATGTGCTGTTGCTTTAAACAGAACAAGGAAAGCTCCATGAAAGTGCCCCAAATGACTTGTCCTCAATACTTTATTTCTTCTACTGGGTTATTATAGTAAACTAAAACTAAAAATGACTCCATAATAATTCTACGATTATACACACACACACATACACACACACACACACACACACATACACATATATATATATATATATATATATATATATATATATATATATATATATACATACATATACATATACAGTAGTCAACATTCGAAGTGGATCAAAAAAGTTCACCAAAAGTTGTCCTAAGATAAGAACGGGTATTCATTTTGGTTTTAGGACAAATTTGATGAAAGGTTTTGATCCACTTCGAATGTTGACTACTGTACATATACATATATTTATAAAAAATATTTGTTCTATTTTTAATGTACATTTTATGAAAACCTGAAAAGTAAGATATTAATATTATTGTATTGATGGTTTTTAAGCTCAATATAAAAATATAAAAACTACAATCAGTGATAAACTAAGCAAAAACTGCAGAGAAATAAATTATAAAATGTATAGAGAAGGTATGTGTATATAACAATAACAAAAAAACTAATAAAAATTACAAAAACAAACTCTATCTGTGTGTGTGTGTGTGTGTGTGTATGTATCTTATTTTAATATTACATCAGTTTTTTTAAAGGTAGCGTTTAAAAAAAATAACTTAAGGTAAAAAAAAGACTAAATTCAACAAAAATTAAAATAGAAACAAATCGAAATGAAAATACAAAAATAAAAATATTCATAATAAAATTTTACATAAATATAATTTAATCAAATTGTATGTGTATTTTATGTGTATTTATATTTATTTAGGGTATTTCATTAATATAAATACATTTTTAAAAGTAAAAAAATGTTACAAATAATTTTGAAAAGTAAGATATTAATATGACTTATTAAAAAAATAGACAAAGTAAAAAAGACAAAACAGCAAAGATTTCATTTAAAAAAAAATAAATAAAAATACAAAAAATTGAATATTACATCAGATTTTTTTTAAAGTTAGTTTAAAAAATAAAAAAGGTAAAAAATAAAATAAAAAAAATGAAAATACAAGCAGAAATATTTTAAATATAAGAGATAGATGAATAGATATCCTAATTTTACGTGCATTTCATTAATATAAATTTCTTTATAAAAGTAAAAAAAGACTCTTTTTGAAAAATAAGGTATTACAGGAGAGTAAAAGTAGAGTTTAAAGATAAGCAAAAAATTGTATTTAAAAAATACAAATACAAAAATAAAATATTAAGAAAAGAGAATCTTTAAAAAAAAGATATTATTAAAGAGATTAGTTTTTTTTTAAAGTGGAGTTTAAAGAACAACTAAGGTAAAAAAAAAAAACAAGACCAAATTATACAGTGTATATACATATATATATATATATATATATATATATATATATATATATATATATCAAATCAATATCTCAAATCAATATCTCAAAATATTAAAAAAAAAAATATTTGTGCTAGTCCCCATACATTTTTTTTTCTAGAATGGTATATAATATTTAATGATACTAAAATAATACTGGTCTTCTGGAGTCATATAACATTTTTATTTTAACTTTTCATTCTGTTCTTGCTTTTATCCAAGCTCTTCAGTCTTTCTCATTTGTGTGTGAACAATTTCTCAAATGTGTCTTTGAGAGGAAAGGAACTTGCTAAACAAAAATTTAACCTCTTGTATTTTCTCTTTACATTTACATTTACATTTACATTTATTCATTTAGCAGACGCTTTTATCCAAAGCGACTTACAATTGGGGATGCAACAAGTGATTCGTCCTAAGGAGGCAGGTCAACCTAGGAAGTGCTCAAAAATACCATATATCGGCATTGTTAGATAAGTACTGGATAGAAAGGGAAGATCAAGAAAAGAGAGAAGTTTTTTTTTTTTTTTTTTTTTTTTTTTTTTTTTTTTTTTATTATTGAGTCAAATAGTGTCGAAAGAGATGGGTTTTCAGAAGTCGCTTGAAGGCAGTTAGGGAATGTGCATTCCGGATATGGGAGGGAAGGTCATTCCACCAGGCAGGACTATTGAACGAGAATGTTCTGGACAGTGATTTCATGCCTCTCTGTGGTGGTACAACGAGGCGTCTTTCATTAGAGGATCTCAGAGATCTAGAGGGAGTGTAAATTCGTAATAGTGAACGTAGGTAAGCAGGTGATGAGCCGGTGGCTGTCCTATATGCCAGCATCAGTGTCTTGAACTTAATGCGAGCCGCCACTGGTAGCCAGTGAAGGCATTAGACATTAGTATAATAGAGAAATATCAAATAAGCTTTAATCATCAAAAGTACCAAAGCAAATCAGTATGTGTTGTTCGTGGGAATCAACCCTGTGACCTGTTGCCAGCATTAGGCTGTAGTAGCAGAGCTGTTTCATTAAAGCAAACTTCACAGCATTCAGGTTTGCATCATTACTTCAAAACATTGGTGCATTTCTGCGTTTTTAGTGAGCTCTGGTTCTCAGCGAGGTCCGTGGCTCTCAGTGTGGCCTATTTCTCCAGCTCTCCAGGGTCTCTCAGGCCCCTTTACGAGTGTCCCTCATGAAAATCTGGGGGGTCATGTTCACTCTGTGGCCTGTGAAACGTGTGAAAGCATGGGGCACCTTTGTGTGACGCGGGCCCGCTCTGTTTGATGTTGTCCTGTAAAGAATCCATTTCATGGGTGAGGCATTCTAGCAGAGACGTCGTAAAGCGTCAAACATTACGTCATTACAATCTGCACTTCCTTTAAAAAAAAAAAAAAAGTTAATTCCCTCCTTTTTGGTAGGGTATGTATGTATGTATGTATATTGGAGTCATTTTGTATATACTACATATAATCAGCAATTGTATAAATATATGTATTTATACAACAGTTCTTTCTTGACGTCTTTTCTAATTGGCTGATAAGAGTATGATATTCAATTGATACCAGAACCCCTTCACTGTTTGTATCACTCTGTTTGCGTTTTTTCTTCAGCGAGTGTCACGGCGGACACCAGGTCCACTATAATAAAAAAAAAAGAATACTGTTTTTGTGTCACAAAATGTAGTTTAATAGTTTTAGGGTAGAATGTACTTTAGACTAAATATGCTGTTTGTTAATAAAGATAATGTCTACTTGAACATTTCGGAGATGTGTACAGAATAATGTAATCACCATTATGAATACACACAGTTTCCCAATTCTAAATACTATTGTTGAATTCTACTATTATTTATATATAATTAATAGGGATGCACGATATGTATCGGTCGATAACTTGCGCGTTTTGTCAGTAAAGCCGGTTCTGTAATCAGCGGTAAATGCCATCAGGTGCGTGATTTCACGTTGAGCCGTATATACTACACACAGCCGTTGTTTACAGACGAGCTGCGCACATTCACACTGATAATGAACATTGCTATGCGCAGCTCGTCGGTAAACAACGGCTGTGTGTAGTATATACGGCTCAACGTGAAATCACGCACCTGATGGCATTTACCGCTGATTACAGAACCGGCTTTACTGACAAAACGCGCAAGCTTTATCGACCGATTGGTATCGGTGCATCCCTAATAATTAACAATAATATTCAATAAGCAACAACAGCCATCGTAAAACTTGCTAGGCAACTCAGTCAAAAGTACAAAGACAGCGCTCTGATATACAGCATTGAAGTTACATAAAATATAACGTGGTGAGATTTTGCCCTAATAGATTAAATATAGCTGCAAGCAGCAATTAAGGGGCTAAGCACAATCAGAGACAAAACAAGCAGCTAAGCATGGCATGGAGTGAAAAACCAACTGCAACAATGAGTAATTAAAGCCATTTTATGGCTGAAAAATCATAAATACCAATTCTAGTAAAATGATTTAATGGGTTATCACTAGGGCTGTGCAATTAATCGCAATCGCAAAAAAATCGCGATTTAAGCACATGCGATTTCTAAACCGCACAAGGCTGCGATTTTATCTATCCACCCAACGGCACCCCCGCCCCCCTTGAACGTCAAGTTCATTTTATTTTCGATATAGCGCCAGATCACAATAGAAGTCATGTAAGGTAATCTTTCCTATAGAACAGGTCTATACATAGTTCTTTTATTAAACATACTAAATTGCCTTATTTATCTTATTTACACTAAGGCATGGCATTTCTGTCTCTTCATGGTCGCCTGATTACAATGTCTCCTCCAAGAAAACACGGACTGGATCGCGGCTCCATTCATAAAAACCTAATCTACTATAGCGCGGAATGCCACGTAATTCGTCGATTTCTGGATGAATAAATCAAAAGTTGGTCTGTCACTTAATTCAAATCGCGATATGGACTAGTGTTTGTGAAAACTGAAATGCAGAAAGACCGTTTTAATATGAATCCTGCATGTTTCGTTTGCTTCTGTATTTATGAATGGTGGGGAGCGTTTTATTTCTTTACTACATGCAGACTGAAGCACACGTGACGCTCCCGCTAATTTTTGGCCTTTGCATCTCACATGAACATATAAACTCAATCGCCAAATCGCTGCTGTGAGTTTCACTTTTACCGTTTCATTTGAGAAAACTAGCATCATATACACACAGAAACTTCACTGCAACCTGTCAAAATAAAAGTACGGTTTAACTTGTAACAGATCAATATTAGTCCTGTATTACTATTGTACAGTATAATGTAGGTGTTTATATATTCCTATTTAAATAATTTACATAAAACAATATATATGATAAAAAAAAATATTACAACAAGATTAACCACTTAACTATTATTTAAACGTTTTAAACTGAATATAATTTTTGTTCCACGCATTGATTTTAACAGTAAATTTCTGTTTGTTTGACAAAAATGAAAAGGGTTTATTTTTCATTTGATTAAAAATAAATGTTTATGCTTTTTCATTATCAGAAAAATTAAAACATAAGAATTTCAAAAAAAAAAAAAAAGAAAAAAGCAAAAGATTTTAGAACCCTCAAAATGTTAAAATAGAGAGTTTTGGACTTATTTTTCCACTGAAATGAATGTATTCGTTATTGCACAAAGTAGGCTAAAGTACCGGGGAAAAAAGTAAAATGGCTTATTTATTTTATGTTGTCTGTTTTAAAGACAATTTTACTACAGTTTTTTTTTTATTAAACTTAATACTGTTATTTCATGGTGAAATGTTTTGTTATGCACTTCTTGTGCACTGAATACATTTAGAATGTATGTAGCTTGTTTGAAAAAGCAAAAAAAAAAAAAAAAAAAATCGCAAATAAAATCGCAATCGCAATATTTGTTCAAAAAATCGCAATATGATTATTTTGTCCATATTGCACAGCCCTAGTTATCACTTTTGGCTAATAGGTGGTGCTGTTATCAAATCGATGTGGTGTGTTCTGTGTGAGGTGATAATGGCACACACAAAGTTTGGTGTCAATATTTCAAAGCTTTGCAGAGATACAGCCTCGGACATAGCCTTATTCAACAGAAGATGAATAAGAATGCCAATGGATACCAAACAAATGAGACCAAAGATTGCCCATTAAATTGACCAAAAATGAATTATAGCTCATGATTAACTACTATAGAGACCTCAGAGCCAGTGGCAAATTCCAAAAGATCTGGCCAAGGTAAGGCTGCTCTCGGCGGGTTCTTGAACGCTTAACAGCCACTGATGCCTTGGAGCTGTCCAAAACCATTGAAGCAAATCTTTATTAAAAACAAGCACAATTTAAGGTCTAAACGCATACATTCTTGCCTAAAAGACTTTTTAAATTACATTCTGTGACAATTATAGTGGATGTGGGCATCCATTATTACACTCGCTGTGAGAACAACCACAAGCAAAGTGGTACAAACAATGAAACGGTTGGAGTTCCTGAAATATAAATCTCCTCTTAGCCAATCAGATTCAAGGACCAGAAAGAACACGCCTACTTGAGTACATAAGATTTGCGGTAAAATGGTCCAAAAACCAAGCCTGAAGCAGTTTTCTTTAGTGTATGAGTCTTAAAAATGAAGTATTGCTGATGTATGATAGAATGAATTAGATTAGATGGTAACATTGCGTGCAGAATAATAGTTATGTATATGGAGTTTGTAATATGAAGACATAGTTTTATGAAGTGGAATTAAATCCCAATAGTGCCTTACTATTGCACTGCATACTCTAAAGTATGTACTTCCCATCAGTAGTGAAGTATGTACTTTCATTGCGTAGATGAAGTATGTGAATTGAGATTGAGCCAGGGCTTTTTTTTTCAAAGCTGATAAATGTCACGCAGACCGTCCTCTAAAGCTCTGCGCATATATTTCTGGATTGACAGTCTGATTTCTCAGGTGGTTTGCGAAGAGGGAATTTTTTCCACTTGTCTCTGGGAGTTTAATGATGTGGTGTGGAAATATCAGGCGTAGAGGTGCAGGCTGCCAGCAGCGAGGTTTCTGACCATCTTCCCTCAAAGCTTCTGTCAAAAACGTACACATACAATCAGCGGTCAATCTCCAATCTCGCCCTCCCCACCGCAGTCTGAACAGGAAGTTGATAAGAGCGTGCGGTAAGGGGCAGACTGAGTGACACTTAATAAAGGCAGCGTCCAGCAGCTCAATTGAAAGCAGGTGAGCTGTGCGTGATGTTTTTTGTGTCCAGTTCTCTTGGACCGTCCCACTGAGAGAGCTGAGACTAAGCGTGGCTCTGCTGACCTTGCAAGCACACTTTCTTCTGATCTTGTGATCCTGTAGTATTCAAAGACAACAACTTATTGTGCACAACTCATAACGCTAACCTGCTGATTTGCAGCTAAAAAAAGCACCCATTATTTCCAGTATCATGAGCGACAGCAACTGTTGCTCATTTGCATAAAGCTGAGCTCTTGAAGTTCAATGCAAATGACCAGTGATGTAATCCTATAGACAGCTGTCTGTGTGAATGAGGTACAACCTACATTTTTTTCACATTATATTATTTCAATACTATTATACTTTTGTACATTATATTATATTTTTATTTTAAATTATATTCAATTGAATTTTAAAATTATTATATTTTATATTTAATGTTTTATTACTAACTTAAGATTCTGCACTATTTTTAGGTCACTAATCATAACTTGTTTATTGGATTTTTGTAATTGGATTATATTAAGATACATTATTGTCTGAATTTTCTAATATGAAGATTTATGTCTCTGTTGTTTTTTTAATTTTTTAAATATACTGTTTTTAATCTAATAAATGCACACTTGATAGACATAAGAGGAAAAATGTAAAAAATCAAAATACATAAATTAATCAATCTTTTGACCAGTAGTGTATAATATCATGTAATTTATAATATAAAATGTAATTCTGTGA
>NC_133377.1:35167971-35260880 GCF_049309525.1 Garra rufa
CAAGTTGGCAAGGATGCGAGTCGCACCAGACAACACAAGCACTTCAGTCTGCCAGACATCGAGATTACTGTAAATATGTCGTAGACGTTTAGATTACATTGCGATCAGATGCCTGTGAGGAAGTCGCCAGCAGCCAATCGGACGCGAGCCTTTGAAGATGAGTGTCGAGTGGGAGTGGCCTCCACAGCTGCTGTCGGCTGTGTGAAAGCGTGACAGCGCTGCCCACTCGGACCTAATTGGATATGGTAGGGGTGTTTTTATAGAAATCACTCACAGGTGTAGGACCCGCTTTAAAGTGGCGCTCGCAACCTCTGAGAACTTTCAGCTGTCTGCCGTTACCAGAGTGTGTTTGTGCGGGTGTGTGCGCGTCTTTCCCAGACAAAGAAATCTCTATTTTCAGACCAAAGCTCTGTTTGGTTTATTAGCAGTCGTAGCTGTGTAATGTTCTTGTGGTGTACTGTAAAGTGGGTGGGTTAGTGAGCTTGAATAAAGGGAGGACGGTTTTCTGCACCTGCAGAACTGAGGCCTTCCTGACGCACAGCTGTAACCCAAGCTTGACTGCTAGTAAAGGAGGTTGAGGGAATGATAGAACCGTTCAGTGTTACTAGCAAAACTAGTCTATAGGGCTGGAAATTAACTTCTGGTACAATGATGTATTGACATATGGATCACAATATGATCATTTTGTGGTTGTTAACTTTTGTTTTGTTAAATTATTATTATTATTATTATTATTATTATTATTATTATTATTATTATTATTTTACTCATTCTTCTGTATTAAACATTCATCTGTGACTGCTTTGAGTTTGTTTTAGTTATATATATATATATTTTTTTTTTTTTTTTTTAGCTTTTTTGTGTTATTATATTTTCTATAATATGTAATATTTGAAATTTATGTTTAAATATATTCATTAATTATATTTAGAATATGTGATTAGTTTTATAATTATATATTTGAATATAATTATAAATTCATTTTATAAATATAAATTAATAATTGTTAAATTATAATTATAATAATTGTAATTATTGTTTACATTATATTAATTTATATTCTGCACATTCCATGTTACTGATAAATATTTCTTTACATATTTTATTTTTATTGTTATATGTACATATTTTATTTGTTACTGAAATATTTACAGATCTCAAATTTAGAGTAAATGTTTATGAAAAATATTTATTAATATTTCAGATAAAATACATTTATTATATTAGACATGTATTATGTAAAATTAATAATTGTTTAATTATAATTATAATAATTGTAATTATATTTGCACATATTCTGATAAATATTTCATTACAGATTTTAGCTGTTTATATTATATTTTCTATAATATTTTATATTTGTTACTGAAATTTGTAACAATTTTTAATTTGATGTTTTCTGTAGTTTGTATATATATACAAAATTAGAATTATTTGTATTGATATTTAAAGTATGTATGTATGTATGTATGTATAATAATTAATAATTTAATACAATTGTACATTAATTATATAAAATAATTATTTTAAACTATATTAATAATACTTTTAATTATATTTGTTCACAATTTCCAGGTCATTCCAGGTCACTGATAAACATCTCTTTACTTAAAAAAAAGAACAACTCATTTATTATTTATATTTTTTAAAACTCTTTACAATTTTTTTATATATTTTAATGCATGTTTTATTATATTTGCTTACATATAATTCTGGGCTATTTCTAGGTGAATATATTTATAATATTTATTTTTTAATAACTTCAATTTTATTTTTATTAATATTTATTATTATATAATTGTATATTAATATAATGTTCTATAGTATTTGTAAAATATTCTGTAATGTTATTAATAGTCAATACAATATTTACTATGTTTTATCATACATGCTTGCATACGATTCTGCACATCTCTAGGTCAGTAATCAAAAACATTTGTTAGTTAAATTTTTCCCTTGTTTTTCTTTCCAAAATCATAAAACCTTTTTCCAGTTTTAAATAAAAAGCTCAGGATTTTCAGTGTGATCCTGTCAAATACTTTTAGTCTAGATTTTAGTCTTTTCCCATTCAGGGCAGACAGAAGCTTGACAAGAAATAATTGCATATGGGCAAGACCAAGATCAACGCAAATTTTGGCTTGCTTTAATACTAACAAGTCTTACTTGCAGATACTGGAAAAACGCAAGATAGTCTGTTGTGTTGATCTGCTATATCTAAACTCGATGAGTTGGTCTTAATCATTTTCTTTGTCCGTTCACAGGACATCCGCAACACCGTCGGCAACATCCCTATGGCGTGGTACAAGGATTATCCCCACATCGGATACAACCTGGATGGCAAGAAGATCTTCAAACCAATCAGGAACAAAGATGAGCTGGATGAGTTTCTCGACAAGATGGACAATCCCGATTACTGGTGAGGAGCATCTGGAACGTCCATTAAAACTCATTCAAGCTCTGTAATTGTTTAACACTCATTCTGTCTGTCATTACTAGGCGTACCGTCCAAGACAAGATGACGGGGGCTGATATCCGTCTGTCGGATGAGCAGGTGGACCTCGTGCACCGTCTGCAGCAGGGCAAGTTCGGTGACGTCAGCTTCAACGAATACGAGGTATCCCGATCTGGTTTTCCGCTCTGTTGGTGTTGGGTTCGACACAGATCCGACAGTAACAGAATTTGTCACCTCAACATCTGCAGTCTGGTCTGTGAAAACCTCTTAAAACGCGCTTCTAGATAATAAGCCCAGCGCACGATGAGGGAAAAAATGAAGCTTGTCAAATTTACTCTCGTTTACGAAGCCACACGAAGCCCAGCCCGAGTCTGCGCTCACCGCCGACAAATGAAGTAACGAAACATTAACACGGGCGCAATTAGCCGCCTTAAGAAAAACACAGCAGCCCCGTCTGACCTACGCAGGAGGTAATGAGTCTGGATGGTGTCATGGCCACCGTTTAGCCGCTTCGACTTTACAAGCATCAGCGCTAATTGCGCATCGCTGTCTCTTCTGGGGCAAACAGGAAGTGAGTCAGTCCATAGGTCTGTCTGTGATCAGTTAGTCGACCTCAGACAGGCTTTAAAGAGCACAAGCGTGAAAAAGCCACCTGTCATCTGACTGGGACTCATTGTGTCTGGTTGATTAGCCCAGATGTTCTCATTTTTCACAATACCAAATTCAACAGAACACAAATAAACTGTTGGGTATTGCTCACTTTATGCATGCACTGGTGAATATAATAAATTGCTGTGTGTGTGTGTGTGTGTGTGTGTGTGTGTGTGTGTGTGTGTATATATATATATATATATATATATATATATATATATACACACACACATACATACACACACACACACACACACAGACAATTGCATAATGCATATAGGTTAAAAAATGAAAAAGGGGTTAAGCATAAAAACAATAAGTGTAATACTGCCTTAAATTGTAGATGTTTTTCCAAAAAATATAGATCTTTTTTTTTTTTCTGAGCAAAAAATAAATATCATACATTTCCCTAATTTACAGAAGACACCCACTAAAATGTCATTCAGTGTAACAGTCTTGTCAGTCTTATTTACAACAAAAATCAATGTATAACATATTAAAAGATGAATTCACCCCAAATACTAATTAGTTGCCAAATTCAAATTTGCCAATATTCTAGGTTTTGCCCATTTGTGAGAATATTTTTTTACTCATTTAAAACACAATAAATCTATATATGCTCCCTTATTTATTTTATTTTTTTAGAATTTAATATGCGCAAGTAAGAATAAGCATGTTGTTTGAATTTTTACATAAATATTTTGTTACACTGAATGACAATGTAACACTATTTCAACCAAATTTTGACATTTTATTCTCCAAAAATGTATTTGAAACCTTAAAAGTAGAGATTTTACTTAGATTTAATGTGCTCTACGTGGACACAAAATCACTTTTGTATATTTCTTTTTACATGGACATTTTAACATCTTTGACCCATGTATAAAGTGAATTGTATAACATTATTTATAAATAATAGAAAATTGCTCTAGCCACTCTTTTTTCTTTTCTTTTTTCTTTTTTTTATAGATAAATGTCAAAATACAGCCTAAAATATTGAAGCAAATTCTATACAATTATTATTTAATAATTATTTAAAAATTGTTAGATTTAAACAGACTGCACAGCAATTTTCTGTTATTCAGACAAATGCATAATTTAATAAATAATAAATAATAAAGTGAACATTTTATTGATTTATATAAATGTCGAAATAAAGTCTAAAATATTAAAGCAACTTCTATACAAATATTATTTAATAATAATATAAAAATTGTTAATTATAAAAAAACTGCAAAGCAATTTTCTATTATATAGACAAATGCTTAATGCATATGTAAATTGAGCAATTTATCTATTTATGCATGTATTAATAGAAAATTGCTCTGGGCAACCTTATTATTTATTTATTTAAATGTCAAAATAAAGTCTAAAATATTAAAGCAAATTCTATACAATAATTATTTAATAATTATATAAAATTATGTATAAACGAAGACTACAAAGCAATTTTCTATCATACAGACAAATGCATATATAAATTGACAAATTTTATGTATTTATTTGTGTATTTATTTATTAATAATAGAAAATTCCTCTGGACACCCTTATTTATTTATTTATTTATTTATTTATATAAATGTCAAAATAAAGGCTAAAATATTAAGGCAAATCATATACATTTATTATTTTATATACAATTATTATATATAAAAGACTGCACAGTAATTTTCTGTTATAAAGACAAATGCATAATGCATATATAAAGTAAATATTTATTTATTTATTTTTAAATAGAAAATTGCTCTGGGTACCATTTTATTTATTTATATAAATGTCAAAATTAAGGCTAACATTAAAGCAAATTATATAAAACTATTATTTAATAACAAATACAAAATTCATATATAAAGTGAACGTTTTAGTTATATATTTATTCGTAAATAATACAAAATTAGATCTGGGCACCCTTTTATTAATTTACATAAATGTCAAAATTAAGTCTAAAATATTCAAATCAAATTATAAACATTATTATATATAAACAAAGACTACACAGCAATTTTCTATTATAAAGACAAATGCATAATGCATATATAAAGTGAACATTGTATTTATTTATTCATTCATTCATTTATAAATAACTGAAAATTGCTCTGGGCACCAATAAAGGCCAACATTTTTTAATGCAAATTATATACAATTATTTAATCATTATATAAAATTGTTAAAAATAAACAGTTAAAATTACAATTAAACAATTAAAAGAGTGCACAAATTAATTGTCTGTTATATACATATGTAAATATAATATGTTTAAAAATATATATAAGAAACAAACAAAAGGATGAACAGTAATTGTCTGTTTTTTTAAAACATTTCTTTATTCATGTATAATAGAAAATTGCTCTGTACCTGTTTACTTTTAGACCAAATAAAATATGTAAGCATAAAAAAGCAATCAATGAACAATTTCAAAAGAATAAAAAAAAAATGTATACATTTTTTAATAGATGGACAGATAGAAAACAGTTACTCTGTGCATCCTCTACATTATTTATGTAAATGTCAAAATAAAGATTTCTAATTTATGATAAGGTTTCGGCACGCTGTGATTTAATGAGTAAGATATCGTTTGGACAGTTGAGTTTTTACACTCCATCTGTGCTATTATTTAATTGTCAGTGTAAGCACACAAAGCGTTATGGCTCATCTAGTTTAGCAAATTAATTTCCTCGGGTCTTTAAAGTGTAAAAAGTTCCATACCTTTAATTGCATCTAAGGTTATAACAATATGATGTCATTGGTTAACCTCTTACTTTTCATTAATGTTTTATTGTCTCTCTCCATTTTGTTTGTGTTTCTAGCCCGCAATCGACTTCTTCTCCAATGAAGTGATGATTCACCCCGTCACCAACAGGCCTCAGGACAAACGGAGCTTTATTCCTTCGCTAATCGAGAAGGAGAAGGCAAGTTCAGCTGTGCTCATCACACCTTACGTTTTACGTTTATGCTGAAAGCGTATATTTACTGTCAATCAGGAAACGGCATGAGAATCGTCATGTTTCGTCTCCTAACTGCTCCCAGCTGTGCTGCGTTACAAATTACGATTCCCACATAGTTTTTAAAGTGGAAAGAGGTCTAAAATGGCACCATAATGGGGATCTGAAATTGAACACTGAAAGAAATCAGACCTGCAAACGTTTTGGTAAAAAAATAAGATATTCCGGCTGATTCCGGTCACGTGTTTAATGCAGTGAACCGGCGACGTGTGCAGCGAGTGTTTTGAGTAATGGTCGTGCACATGTGCTCTCAATCACCACAATGATGTGTTACTGTGTGTGTTTTCCTCTCTACTGTATCGCCACTGCATCCATCTCTCTGTTAGGTTGGGAAGTTGGTTCATGCCATAAAAATGGGTTGGATCAAGCCACGCAGACCCAAGGAAACCACCCCGCAGTACTACGACCTGTGGGCCAAAGAGGACCCCAACAGCATATTGGGACGCCACAAAATGCACATCCCAGCACCCAAGATGAAGCTTCCTGGTCACGAGGAGTCATACAACCCTCCTCCAGAATACCTTCTTTCAGAGGAAGAGGTGCATTTTTTTTAAGGAATCGTTCGCCTATATTTACTATATAACTTAGTGCTTAAACACCAGAAAAGTCATCCATTGACATTAAGCCTGCAGCAGCATGTCTAAAAGTGACAAAAAATTTAATTTTAATAATTAATGAATCTGCTGATTATATCTTGAGTTTAATTATTTCACTCAAATTGTCGTATTAATATTTTTCTGGTGATATAAGAAACTTGTATTTACAGTATATATGGTAGTACTTGCATTAAATATGGGATTTAATTTAAATATGATGAATTTAGAACCAAAATTAAATGTGCAATAACAAATGTTTAATTTAAAGAAATTATAGATATTTTTAAATATCTAATAATTATAACTAAAATAATTTATATGAATCAACATATTGAATTATTGAATCAACAAACATTTTTAACGTCCATGAACAAAGATATAATAAAATGTGTTTAATAAAAAAAAATGAAAATGAATTTAAAGATATTTAAAAACTAAATGGATTAAAAAATGAGTGCATGTAATTTATAATTTAGTAATATTAATAAGTCATATACTATATTCAGTTTACGCTGCCTTTGTTTCACTTTATCTGTTTAATCTACAATGCTTGGTTAATAATTTAATTAAAATTTCATTAAAATATTTGTGTAAAATAAGTATATATTTTAAAATAAAATAAAATAATCAAATAAATCTAATTGTATATTTTATTGTCAGTCATGATATAGTATATTTACAGTGTATATATAGTATTACTTGCTTAAAAGGTACAATTTATTTTAAATATGATCAATTTAGAACGAAAATTTTATGTGCAATAACAAATGTTTAATTAAAATAATTTGTACATAGTAAAAACATTAGCATTATAACTAAAATAATTATATATATTAATCAAAAATATTTAAAAACTAAATGGATCAAAAAAGAATACTTTATTATTATAATTTATTATTATTTATTAATCAAATAAGATATTCAGTTTGCACTGCCTTTGTTTCACTCTATCTGTTTAATTCACAACTAATTAATTTAACTTCCAAGAACAAATATTTATTTAATATGTATTATAATTAAAATGTATATTTTAAAATCAAATATAATTTCATATTTAATAATTATAATTAAATTATTATTAATTTCAATATTTATTGACGTGTTAAACTTACATTTACACTGAACACATTTATTTACAATATAGTTATAGATAAAATAATTTTAAAATATATATATGTTATTATTATAATATTTTTTTTTATTATTAATAATTATAATTATTATCATAATCTACATATGCTCATTTAATATTAATTTAACGTCCAAGAAAAATATTTTATTAATACATATTTGTAAATAAAATATTTTTTTAATGAACAAATAAAAATAATTAAAAACATTATATTTAAAATATAGTTATATATTATATAAATATAGATATTTAAATATATATATATATATATATATATATATATATATATATATATATATATATGTGTGTGTATATATATATATATATATATATATATATATATATATGTATATATATATATATATATATATATATATATATATATATATATGTATGCACTCCATCTGTTTGATGCACATACACTTCCTATATATATATATATATGTGTATATATATATGTATATATATGTACAAATGTGTATATATATATGTATGTCTAAAATGTATATTTATATTTTATAATTAATATTATAATTATTATCATTAATATTAATGTTTATTAGTGCATTAAAATATTACATCTACACAGCCTTTCTATGTTGCACTCCATCTGTTTGATGCACATACACTTCCTTTATTAAATCAGACATTTAACTGAAGCTCGCTTCCTTTCAAAGTCTTTATGCAAAATGGAAATGCGTGAATTTATACTGTTTGAATATAAAAATATAACCGTTGAATGTAAATTATTCACTTCAGAAAAACATGTATAAGGCATATTTAACAGAACACAAAATAGGATTATTAGTGAATAATGTCTTCTTTTGGAATAAGTAATTTTATTTTGAACTCTAGTCACTATGCACTGATAAAGAGCAGCATATATGTTTATGAGTAAATAAAGACAGATTCATTTTTAAGTGAGCACTTCCTTTAAAATGTCACTGGTTAAACGGCCACATCATTTCACACCTGTGCCTCCAGCTCCATTAGGCCTGTACTATTTGCCTATAAGTCATTTGCGTATGTTTTACATGCTGTAGTTAACTCTGTGGGAACACGTGCATCCCCCTCTGCAAGTTAATCTTTAAATACAACCAAATTTTGCCCCCAATTTTGCCTGCACCTGTTCTTTAGTCCGGCTTTGTCAGACTTCTCATAACGTTTGCTCTTTGTGTGTGTGTGTGTGTGTGTGTGTGTGTGTGTGTGTGGTTCAGAGACTGGCATGGGAGCAGCAGGACCCCGAGGATAGGAAGTTGAGTTTCCTGCCGCAGAAGTTCGCCTGCCTGCGGGCCGTTCCTGCATACTCCCGCTTTATTCACGAGCGGTTTGAGCGCTGCCTCGACCTGTACCTGTGTCCCCGTCAGCGCAAGATGAGGGTGAGACCTGCAATCCAGTTCTGTACAAATAAACTGTACAGTCAGTACTTAAAGATGAAGATGGCTTTTTTTTGTCACCAAACAGAATTATGAATTGCAGAATCAACAAAAAAAACATATATATACATGTATGTGTTTGGATTTAGTTGTAGATGATTGGCAATTCAGTAATTTATTGGCAATAAGACAGCAAAATGATGACACATCACATCACATAATCAAATTATGAAGTAAAATCAGAAATAGATTATTTTTCATATATTTTAAATGTCAATTATTTCAAAATATTTTTTATGTAATATTAATAAGTGTTATTATTTCTATTAGCAAATATTACATAAGAAATAGTATAATAAATTATTATAATAATATAATTACTATTATAACGATATTAAGCATAATTCATAAAATCATAAATAGCGGATATTTCATAGATATTAAATAAGAAATAGTATAATAAATTATTAGAATAATATTAATATTATCATAAAGATATTATTGAGCATAAGTCATGAAATCATAAATTATGTAGATATTGTTATATATACGTAAAAAGTCCATTTTTAAATATATTTTATATGTAATATTAATGAGTGTTATCGCATTATTTACAAGCATTTTAATAAATTTATATATGTAATATTATTGAGTGTTATTACATTTACAATTATTTCATATATTAAATGGGAATAAATAATAATATTACTATTATCATATATTGATCATAATTTATAAAATTAGAAATGGCATAGATATATAATATAATATAAATAAAAAATTGTATAATTAAATTATTATAATGCAATCACTATTGTAAAGATAATATTGAGCATATTATAAAATAAAATATATATTATATAATAAGTTAAGTAATAACATTTCTTATAAAAAGTTTGTGCTCATCAAGACTGCATTTATTTAACCAAAAATAAAAAACTGTAAATATATTTTAAAATATAAAAATAAAATATTTCCAGCATCATTACTCCAGTCTTCAGTGTCACATGATCCTTCAGAAATCATTTTAATATGCCGATTCTAATATTTAGTTGGAACCTGTGATACTATTTCTGAAAAGAAATTCTTAAAGAAGTTTAAGAGAACAGCATTTATTAAAAATAGCAATCTTTTGTAACAATATAAACTACCATTTATAAGTTTGTGTTTAGTAAATTGTTATTCTTAATACTTTTATTCACCAAGGATGTGTTAAATTGATGGCAAAGTTATAGCAAAGACTTTTTTAATTTTAAATAAATGCTGTTCTTTTCCATTTTTTTTAATAATTTCCTGATATATGCAGTCAAGTAATAAAACCAAGCCTTCATCTAGTATTATATCATATTACAGAAGTTAAATGCATTGCTAAAGCCTTCTTGCCTTCAAATGAGCAAGAACATTGTCCTGTTTTTTCATCCAGGTGAATGTGAACCCAGAAGACCTGATTCCCAAACTTCCCAAACCCAAAGACCTTCAGCCCTTCCCAACCACACAGTCTCTGGTACGTCGTCTTAATCTGGTTTGGGATCATTTTTAACAGCCTGATTGTGACGATGACAGTCAGAGGAGCTGCTTGTAGATCAGATACTCGTGATATTTCTGCCCTAGACTTTATAATGGCAGGACAGTGAGCTCTGATTTTATTGAGACAGGAAACCGTATTACTTGCTGTACCGCGTGGGTGAAAAAGATCAGACGGCGAATATTTTTGTTGTTGAAATTGTAGACCGGGGCTGTAAAACTGCAGACATGTAAGGGTTTGTCTGTCATTCTTTTGGACCGGGTTACAGAAGAACAAAAAGGTTAATAAATCAGCTAAATATGTTTGGTGGTAATGGACTAATGTGAAATAATAGAGTCTCGAACGTGTCCTTGAATGATCTCTCGCTGTCTGTGCTTTTCTTCTCTGCTGTCTCTGTATGTTGTGTTGATGGTGGTGTTTGTGTCTGACAGGTGTACCGCGGACACTCCAGTCTGGTCCGAAGCATCAGCGTTTCTCCCAGTGGACAGTGGCTTGTATCCGGTGAGTCCCTGTTCATAATTCACCCTAATTTAAGATATTCCTATTGAAGCATCCAGCACTGGTAGTAGTTCTTACCAAGAGACTTCAGTGTAGCCATGGCTTATTGGTTACCACATGAACTCTGACACATTGAGCCTTGGTGCTCGAATTGTTGCAGTTTGGCTCACAACAGTTTTATTCGATCTGAATATTTTAAATATTTAATAAAATAAAATAATGTAAAATAATTCAAATGATTTAATAGGCAATTAATAAAAAAGTAAACACGTGTAATATTAGTAATAATATGTAGTTTAAGTAATAAGAGAGTAGTTTAAGTAATTTATAAATAAATCTAAAATCCTAATAATATAAATATTTAAAAATGTATTTAATACAAAATATTTATTATTACTATAAATATAACAGTTATTTCATGCAGTATTATTTCATATTTAATGCATCATAATATTAATTTTATATATGTACACACACAGTAAATGTAATACATTATTTTTATTACTACTACTATCACATATGTTTACTTTTTTATAGATTACTTATTCAATTATTAGATTAAATTATTATTTTTTTAGTAAATATTATTAAATAAATACAATTTTATTTTAATGAAAAATATTTAGAGCATTCAAAAATATTTCTGTATACTGTATCAAGTAAATCTGTTGCTGAACCATATATATAATTATTATTAAAATAGAGTAATAAGAAAATCTAGTAATAAAATAATTTCATATATATTTAATGTAATGATATTTTATACATATTTTAGAATTATTTTTAAAAAATTTGGTACGCGATGTTATTATTAAAATATAGTAATAGGAAAAATAGTAATCTAATTATAGTAAAAAAAAAAACTATATATATATATATATATATATATATATATATATATATATATAATTAAAGTTATATCTATACATGAACAAATTTTGTTACATAGTTTTAGATATTGAAGTATTTTTAATATTAACCCTTGATATTATTATAAAAAAATAGTAATAGGAAAAAATGGTAATAAATATTTTATATCATTTTATTGCAGAGTTTTAGATATGAAATTATAATTAAATCATTAATCATTTTAATAATGTGTAAAAATGTAATAAGATAATTATATATATATATATATATATATATACATATATATAAAATAGTACATTTTCTAAATATTTTTAGTAATAGGAAAAAAAATTTAATAAAATATATTTATAGAAAAAAACATTACAAAAATTATATGCACAAATTTTATTATGGAGCTTTACAACAATATGAAAAATAAATAAATAAATAAATAAAAGAATAATAAATAAATAATAAATAAAATAAATATAATAAAAATAAATAAAAATAAAAAATGTGTGTGAACAAATTTTATTACATAGTTTTATATTTTTTAATATGGTAACTGTTTTTTAAAGCATTTAAGCACTTGATGTTGTGCTAGATTGTGAGTATGATCTCAAGTATGTTTGCACAATTATTTTTACTATTTTAAAATGATGTACCAACAAACCCGGATGGCTTCTGGAATGCTTTCTGTTCTTTTAACTGTGGCCCCTGCTCTGTATGTGAGGTGTTATTGGACCGTTTGAGGTGAAGTCTGTCTGAGCGCTCTTACCTCAGCGGTAGCTAACAAGCTGCTGAAATCATTCCTCACTCACCCGCCATGATGTCATAGCTCTTGGCGGAGGAAGCCGGGGCTCTGCTCTGACGGGACGAGCGACCCGTTCGGAGATGAGAGAGATTAGGGGAGGCGTGCGGGTTTCGGCAGAGCCAGGATGAGCACAGACGCGCCTGAAATGTCCATATTCACTGGCGCTCCAAAACGCGGATAAATCAATCACAATCGGCTCATGATAGGTCTCCCTTTCCTCCCTTCGAGACGGATTTCGGCTTTATTTTTATAGGTTTTGGCAGCCTGTCCTTATTGTTAACCGCACCAGAGGCGTCTTCATTTGTTGACGTGTCCGTTTTGAATTATTTGTCATGTTGAATGCAGAACGAACACTTTTGTAATCTCTTTTTTTTTCTCCCTTTTTCCCCTCATTTCTGTTTCTATTGTGTTTTGATGCACTTTTTAGGAAATTATTTAAAAAAATTACCTTGTTTGTTATTCTAATCATCGCCTATTTGTCTGTGATTATTAATGCACATTATTTTAAAGAATAAAATGTTTTCATAATCTTTCATCAAAATTTTATAACTTAAAATGAGTTTTTAAACACAAAAAAAAAACAAAAAAAAACTTTTGCTTATTTCAGTTAATGTCAGAAATCAGTCGAGCTAAGCAAGTAGTAGTACTGACAGTGTCATGTAAGCATGGCTGAAGATGCGAAAAGAGAAACAGATTAACCAAATCAATTGAGTCATTTACACAGGAACCGTTCCAATTGATTCAAACTTGTGACTTTGATCATTCATTTCAAGCGATTCACTAGCAAAAACCAGATCAAATTAAAAGAGCCATTCATTTTTTTAATTTTGACATGTACGATTTTAAAGAGCATGTAGTGATGGGTGAAACAGCTTTTTGAAACTCAGTTAATCAGTTAAACCATTGCATCTCTAAATGATTCACTATTTTGAAGCGCTCCAGTCGTATCACGAATGATTTGTTTCAGATCGGGACCTCAAGTTGTGTATCGCAAATTGTTTGATTTAGGTTGGAACTTTGCGTATCGCCAAACATTTGATTTAAATTGGAACGGTTTTGTGAATCATTTAGCAAATTGAATTATTCAAATCAGATCATTTATGATATGCGTTTGATTTCCCGATTTAAATCACATTCAGATTGGGACTTCAGATTGTGGCTCGCAAATTATTTGATTTGGATTGAAACTTCTGTGCGGTTTCATGAATCATTTGTTGCAGATCGGGATTTCGGAGTGATGTTGTGTAAACATGGTTGAAGATGTGAAAAAGATTAACCAAATCAATTGAGTCATTTACACAGGAACCACTCTGATTGATTCAGACTTCGAGCATTCATTTACTAGCAAAAACCAAATCAAATTACACCGTAATGGGTGAAAGGAAAACTGATTCGAAACTCTGAATCAGTTAAACCATTTTAAGTCGGGACTTCAGAGCATGTATCGTGAATCATTTGATTTAGATTAGTACTCCGCGAATCATTTGATTCAGGTCGGGACTACAGAGCGTGTATCTCGAATAATTTGATTTAGATTGAAACTTTTCGTATCTTTTGATTCAGATCGCGTGTATCGTGAATCATTTAATTTAAATCGGAACGGGTTTGCAATATGCGGTTTGATGTCTCAATCTAAGTCAATTTCATATTTGACATTGACATGGCAACGTATTGTAACGATTTTACAGAGCATGTAGTGATGGGTGAAACTGAGCTTTTCGAAACTCAGAATCAGTTAAACCATTGGATCTCAAAATGATTCACTATTTTGAAGGGATTAGAACTTTGCGTATCATAATTTGATTCAAGTTCGGACTTCGGAGCGCGTAGTGCGAATCATTTGATTTAGATTGGAACTTCACGTATCGTGAATCATTTGATTCAGGTAGGGACTTATCATTTAATCATTTAAATTGGAATGGGCTTGTGAATGGTTTAAAATGATTTAAATCAGATGATTCAATCATTTAATTTAGATTGGAACTTCAGAGCGGGTTTGGAGCGTAGACCACAGATCATTTGATTCAGATCAGGACTTCAGTATGGGTTTTACCGAATCATTTTGGAGCAGTTTCGCCTTTTTTTTTTTTCTTAAACAATAGAAAACATAAAACCATTAATGCAGTACAGTTATAAAAAAACACACACACACAAAAAAAAGGAAATAGATAGAAAGTGTAGACAAATACAAATCCCTTAAGGAAATTAACAGTGGTTTACTGTAGTAAAAATGTAGTATACTTTGTAATACGCTACATGTGCTTTATTTTTGCCATTTTTTATTAGTATATTTTTATTTATCTGTTTCTCTTTTTTTGAATTTGAAGACATTGTTCAATAAGTGAAATGTCTGATTGAAGTCCTTGAAAATTAAAAAAGTAGTGCTTAAAGTCTTTGAAATTAAAATGTGATTTTACAGTATCTGTATGAACCCTGTATGTCAGTTATTACTGTATTTAAATAGACTTTTTTGGAAATTAATTAAAAAAGTCTTATTTACTATTCTACCATTGTATTATTGTCCATGATTATTAATGCACATTATTTTAAAGAATAAAAATAATCATATCCTTTGATCAAAACGAAATAACTTTCAATCCAAAAAAGGCTGAATTTTTGAATGCTGGAAACACTTTCTAAATCTCGATTTTCCTCATTATAAGAGAAAATACGAATGCGATTCCAGTTCTGCGAGGATTATATGTTTAGGTCTAAAAAGATTTCATACATAATGGAGGAAAGGCCTCTCTTGAGTGCAGTCTGTTGATCATTATCCGTATTTTAGGTTCGTGGTCCTTTAGATACATAAATGCATGCTATAATCCGTCGTATTCCCTCAGTAGGGCCGGCATCTGATTGCTATTAACTCGAGGGGGATATAAATTACTCGAACAAAACGAGTAGAAAGCATCATTTTAATAACACATGCAGTCAATTTCACTCAGCGTTAGCGATGGGAGCGGCGCGGCCAAATCCACAGAAACCAAATGATATTCGTACAGTATGAAAATGCGGTCAAATTTGCCCGTCTGATTTGAATGAGGTGATCCAGGTAACAATACCGCCCTTTCAGATGCAGAATGGAAATGGTTTCCCAGAATGCTTTGCAGTTGAGGTTCAAATAAGGCTGATAAGCAAGGGGGAAAGAGTGGAAAACGGTGAAAGAAAGTGTGTGGATGGGGGCTGGTTGCAGTTTAGAGGCAATATCTGCTCAGTCGTCTATAACAAAGAACTTCATAAAGCGCATATGCAAAACCACTACAGTGAGGGGTTGCTCTTTTGTCTAGCTATAAAATATATTAAAGCAGTAATAAAATGCCCTTTCCCACAGTAAAAATTGGCAGTTGACAACCTCCCAGGCATCACAACCCTTCTCGCCCTAGGCCTGCCCAACTTTCCTTGGGTTTGTTTGGTGTATGTGTGTGTGTGTGTTTAATAGAGAGATAATTTCTTCCATATCAATGGGTTGGGCGCTCATGACAAAGCACTAGTGAGCCTTTTGTCCCAGTACTTTGTTCACTGCATTCTGGGTTTTCCAATTTGGCGTTTGCTGATTTGGGAGTTGCAAGTCGGAAAGTCTTTTTTAAGAGAGATTGTGCAGCCAGTGGTTGTAAAACTGGGCTAATTCATTTTAAATGCCAGCAAATGTCAGGAAACACCAACAATTTGCTCCCCAGTTTTGTTTTTGCTCTTGTTAGCGGTGTTTACTAGGTCAAGCGTCATTAATACCAGTTATTATTAGATATGTTTTTTTTATGTTTTTGAAAGAATTCTCTTATGCTCACCACGGTTGCATTTATTTGATCAGAAGAAACGGTCAGTTTGTGAAATATTGTTGCAAATAACAGTTTTTCTATGTGATTATGTTTTAAATGTGATGCAAGCAATTTACAGTATCAATACTCCAGTTTTCAGTGTCACATTATCCTCCAGAAATCATTCTTTTGGGAATAAAAAAAAGGAGTGAATGGATTTTTAATCAATGTATGGTGGTTGTACCCACACACTGCTAAGACACATCATGCAAACACCATGTAAAAGTTAATTTTGCATCAGATGTCCTCTTTAACAGTAATTTAGTTATTAAACGTTGTCACGTAAGTCATGCCTAAGTTATCAGACACAGATAGATGATAAAACAATGGAAAAAATCCCACGAGAACATTTTCATTTTCGCTCGAGATTTCAAAAATGCAGCAATGATGAGAATCTCGCAAGAATTTGGTTTTACAGACTTGCAAAACGAAAACGCTGCAATTACAGCACGTGAAACCTACAGTTACAGTTTTTTGCGCTACAGTCAGATTGCAGTCTATGACATGAGAATGCGGTGAAGAACGGCTGAGGTTACACGACTGTGTACATATTTACATTTACAGAGCTCAGATCATGGCCTGAGCGAGCCTCAAACGGCATTCCTCACTAATGATGTGGCTAAACGAAGACGAGCGGTGGCATTATAAACTCCAGCATGACACTGTCACTCAGGACACCGTGAACTCACTGCAGTCCACATGTTCTGTTTCAATCAATGTATTTGTTTTTGAATATGTGACCCTGGACCACAAAACCAGTCATAAGGGTCAGTTTTTTTTTTAATTGAGATTTATACATCATCTTAAAGCTGAATAAAAAAGCTTTATGGTTTGTTAGGATAGGACAATATTGGGCCAGGATACAACTATTTGAAAATCTGGAATCTGAGGGTGCCAAAAAATCAATATACTGAGAAATTTGCCTTTAAAGTTGTCTAAATGAAGTTCTTAGCAATGCATATTACTAATCAAAAATTAAGTTTTGATATATGTATGGTAGGAAATTGACAAAATATCTTCATGGAAATGATCTTTACTTAATATCCTAGTGATTTTTAGATTTTTTTTTTTTTGTGGTCCAGGGTCACATATATATTTGTCTGTATATAGACGAACTCAATACAATACTGTTTTTAATCCTTCCATTTAACAACCAGAAAAGTGTAACTGTGAGGGGAAAAAAGCTAGATCGATAGTTCCGTGAGAATTGAATCTCAGCGTGAACGGTGAGTGCATTTGTAAAGCTGGAGTTTAAAATAAAAAGGAAGCTCTTGGGTGCCTCCAAAAACACAACTACAAATTAACAGAGCGGCTAAAGGAGATCAGAGTGGTCGGCGGGGAGCCCTGCTCAGCCACAGGAAGTGCTTGTGCCTCAGATCCATGCACTCCCAAAAACACGCTACACAACACACATATGACCCTCTGTGAGAAACCCTGGTCATCGAGGCCATTTCAGGGTATGAACTATGAGAAATGGATGCTTTTAAAGAGTTTAAAGGCTTAGTTCAGCAAAAAATTAAAATTCTGTCATTAATTACCCTCATGTCGTTCCAAACCCGTAAGACCTTTATTCATCTTCAGAACACAAATTAAGGTATATTTAATAAGATCTAAGAGCTTTCTGACCCTGCCTAGACAGCAACGCAGCTACCACATTCAAGGCTCAGAAAGGTAGTAAGGACATTGATAAAATAGTCCATGTGACATTAGTGGTTTACCTTAATTTTAGAAAGAAAACAAAAATAATGTAGCTTCATAACATTGAGGTTGAACCACTGATGTTACATGGACTATTTTAACAATGTCCTTACTACCTTTCTGGGCCTTGAACCTAGTAGTTGTGTTGCTGTCTATGGAGGGTCAGAAAGCTTGTGGGTTTCATCAGAAATATCTTAATTTGTGCTTCATAGGTGGCTTACAGGTTTGGAACAACATAAGGGTGAGTAATTCATGACAGAATTTTCATTTTTGGTCAAACAATCCCTTTAATCACATGACCCTTTAAGTTTGTGGGTGTTTTTGCCATTTTTTAGACTAGAAGTAGTCATACAATTGTACAAAAACTAGTGTAAACTAAAAATGTAGGCTTTTATATTAATAATACATTTATTGGTCTTTTGTGACCAAGTTGTGATCAATTGTAGCAAAGTTTCATTCAGGTCTGCGACATTTATGAGTCCTGTCACAATTTATTTACTGATTTTTTCCTTTTAAAATTTCCAATTTCACTCATTTTAGATGTAAAATGTGCTGCTAGTGCTATTTCTTATTGACTTTTAACATCTCATTTCTGTCATACTTCGGGACACATTACTGTATTTTTTCCTCTATCTCAAAGTGCCATTATTGTCCTATAAAATGGACTTTTAACATTATTGCTGCTTTTCCCCCTCCATAAAGGCAAATATTACCGTCATTCCTATTTTATTTATGGTCACGGTCCATGTTTGAACATCTACAGGAAACTTTTGGTGTCCTCTGCATCACACACACACACACATATCCGCAGCTGTGCAGGCCAGACAGGCCTCTCTGACCGCCAGCGGGTGTCCGCCGCAGAGCCCGTCCCTCCTGCTATATCTGTCGCCATACAGCTCAATACTTAAAAAGTGATTATGGGTTTTGGAGTTATTACACTCCACCCTCCAGGCCCGGCCCGTTTCCCCCGTGTTGTTTTTCCTGCGTTTATGAAGCATGCAGGTATAAAAGTTAAAATGAGATTTTACGGCAGCTTATGACGTTGTGTGGCTGATATGAGGAAGGGGTTTTCTGTCTAACACGTCTGGAGCTGTTGAATGAAACGGAGCCGTTACCTCTTAGATAAGTAAATTTAAAGAGAAATGATGCATTAAATGTTAATTAATTGCTTTATGACATAAAAAAAAAAAATATATATATATTTTAATATGTTATGATTATATGCCTTCATAATGTGGATATGGATACAATTATGCTTTAAGGACAGTGTACAGTTTTACAGTTTAATTTTATAAGCTTTGTAAAATGACATTGTGCTTTTTGGAAAGATATGATATATGTCAGATGTTTTTGAAATCTGTATTTACTTTAAAATAGCAGAAATTAATATTTTTCTTTTTCTATTTGTTTAGAAAAGGTTCTATTCTAACACATGGCAAGCTTTGACATCAGCTTTTCATTATTAGTCATTTTTATTTATACTCTATGTATATGAGGGACATAAATGGCTCTGGTTTTGAATAATGACTGTCTAACAGCAGTAGCGCACAAACTTTAAACACCCGGCTTCTCTTTGTCTGTCACCTTCAGTAATCTTAGTATTATTATAGTGCACTCATGCCAGAGCGCTGCTGTGTGTGTCACAGTGGCTGTGTAGAGCGAGGATGAGTTATCCTCCATGTGTGCTGCTGAGAGAGGAAGTGCCGTCGAGCTGACAGAACGCTTTAGTTGTGCCAGAGACCAGAGCGTCTGTGTCCTCTCAGCTGTTCAGACGCTGAGACACACAAACCTGCGCACATTTGCACATCCATGTTAAACGCACGTTTACCTGTAATCCACTTCATCAAGTCATTTTGAAAGAGAATGCTGAATGAAACAGTATTTGTAAATTCTCTTATGAATACATTTATGTCAAAGTTTTTGTTTTAACCCTTTGACCTCAGGCTCTGATGACTGCACAGTGCGTTTCTGGGAGGTCAGTACGGCGCGCTGCTTGAAGACTGTGGAGGTGGGCGGAGCTGTGAAGGGTGTGGCCTGGAATCCAAATCCTTCCATCTGTCTGGTTGCTGTTAGCTAGTAAGACCCGCCTTTATTTTTCTTCTTATAATCTGCACCTGAATGTTAATTTGTATGTTTTGTAACATCCAGTGTGTGATGTATGTTATTTGACAGCAGATGATTTACAGGATTTATTTTTAATGGGTGTAGAGCTGCAGTCTGTCTAAACGAGTGTTAGTTTAGTAAGCCTCAGGAAAGACCTATTATGAGGATGTCAAATGTTCATTACGGAATTTGGGTAACATTTTCAAGAACTTCTGTTGAATGTTCCAAGGAATTTAAATAGTATTTGTTATTATATATCCAGCTTTTCTTCACTTGTTAGTTAATTAGATGGTTAGGAATGTAGGTTAGATAAACCAATATAATGGATGAATGTATGCCTAGATAAAAATTCTGATGTTAGTTGAAATTGTTAAAAGGTGTCTGGTAAATAGGTTAGATAAATAGCTAGAATGGATATATAAACATCCTAGATATTTGTTTGATAAACAGTTATTAAGGTGGGTAAATAGGTAGGGTGGATGCTTAGACATTCTGAGGTTGGTTGGATAGGTAAATAGATGTTAAATAATTAGCGAAGTAGATGATGGGTGGTTGGCAGATAGATGATGGATGCATGGATGAATGCATAGTTTATGGACAGTTGGACAAATAGATGGGATAGATGTATGGATGGATGCATAGATGATGGATGGATGGATGGTTGGACATATAGAATAATTGGATGAATGGATGCATAGATGATGGGTGGTTGGGCAGATAGATGAGTGGATGGATGAATTCATAAATAATGGATGGTTGAACAGATAGATGGGTGGATGGATTCATAAATGATAGATGGTTGAACAGATAGATGGGTGGATAGATTCATAAATGATGGATGGTTGGGCAGATAGATGGGTGGATGGATTCATAGATAATGGATGGTTGGACAGATTGATGGATGCGTAGATATTGGATGGTTGGATGGATGGATGAATTGATTCATAGATGATGGATGGTTGGACAGATAGTTGGGTTGATGGATGGTTTCATAGATGATGGATGGTTGGACGGATAGATGGGTGGGTGGATGGATGGATTGATTCATAGATGATGGATGGTTGATGGATAGATGGATGGATGGATGCATAGATAATGGATTGTTGGACAGACAGACAGACAGATAGATGGATTGATGGATGCATAGATGATGGATGGTTGGACAGATAGATGGGTGGATGGATGGATTTATAGATGATGGATGGTTAGACAGATAGATGGCATAGATGGATGCATAGATGATGGATGGTTGGACAGATAGATAAGTGGATGGATGGGTTTATAGATGATGGATGGTCGGACAGATAGATTTCATAGATGATGCATGGTTGGACAGATGGATGGGTTAGATGGATGCATAGATGATGGATGGTTGGACAGATAGATGGCATAGATGGATGCATAGATGATAGATGGTTGGACAGATAGATGGCATAGATGGATGCATAGATAATAGATGGTTGGACAGATAGATGGCATAGATGGATGCATAGATGATGGATGGTTGGACAGATAGATGGGTGGGTGGATGGATGCATAGATGATGGATGGTCGGACAGATAGATGGGTGGATGGATGGATGCATAGATGATAGATGGTTGGACAGATGGATGCATAGATGATGGATGGTTGCACAGATAGATGGCATAGATGGATGCATAGATAATAGATGGTTGGACAGATAGATGGCATAGATGGATGCATAGATGATGGATGGTTGGACAGATAGATGGGTGGGTGGATGGATGCATAGATGATGGATGGTCGGACAGATAGATGGGTGGATGGATGGATGCATAGATGATAGATGGTTGGACAGATGGATGCATAGATGATGGATGGTTGCACAGATAGATGGCATAGATGGATGCATAGATGATAGATGGTTGGACAGATAGATGGCATAGATGGATGCATAGATGATGGATGGTCGGACAGATAGATGGCATAGATGGATGCATAGATGATGGATGGTCGGACAGATAGATGGGTGGGTGGATGGATGCATAGATGATAGATGGTTGGACAGATGGATGCATAGATGATGGATGGTTGCACAGATAGATGGCATAGATGGATGCATAGATGATAGATGGTTGGACAGATAGATGGCATAGATGGATGCATAGATGATGGATGGTCGGACAGATAGATGGGTGGGTGGATGGATGCATAGATGATAGATGGTTGGACAGATAGATGGCATAGATGGATGCATAGATGATGGATGGTTGGACAGATAGATGGGTGGGTGGATGGATGCATAGATGATAGATGGTTGGACAGATGGATGCATAGATGATGGATGGTTGCACAGATAGATGGCATAGATGGATGCATAGATGATAGATGGTTGGACAGATAGATGGCATAGATGGATGCATAGATGATGGATGGTCGGACAGATAGATGGGTGGGTGGATGGATGCATAGATGATAGATGGTTGGACAGATAGATGGCATAGATGGATGCATAGATGATGGATGGTTGGACAGATAGATGGGTGGGTGGATGGATGCATAGATGATAGATGGTTGGACAGATGGATGCATAGATGATGGATGGTTGCACAGATAGATGGCATAGATGGATGCATAGATGATAGATGGTTGGACAGATAGATGGGGTTGATGGATGGATGCATATATGATACATCAGGGATTCTCAGCTCTGGCCCGCAAGATCCATTTTCCTGCAAAGTTCAGATCCAACCCTATTCAAACACACCTAAACATCATTATAGCCTTTAGGATTGCTAAAAAGTTACCAGCAGGTGAGTTTGATAAAGGTTGTAAATTGGATCTCGCAGGCCAAAGTTGAGAACACCTGTGACAGATGGTTGGACAGAGAGATGGGTGGGTGGATTTATATCCATAGTGGATAATAGATAGATGGATAGATAGATAGATAAATAGATGGATAGATGGTTTGTTGGTTTGTTAGAGAGATAGATGATGAATGGCTGGTTAAATATGGGTAAATGGGTAAATAGATGGTTGGTTGGGTGGTTAGAATAGCTTGTTTTATCAGATGTATGGAGAGATGGATGAGAATGAGCATGATGTTTGTGTGCAGTGATGACACTGTTGTCCTGCTGAACCCTGGTCTGGCCGACCGGCTGGTTTGCACCGCTACGGATCAGATAATCTCTTCCTATGAGGAGCCAGAGGAAGTAAAGGATCAGCCTGTTCAGTGGGCCATCGCAGAGGGCGAAGGTCACGAGCAGGGTCACCGCCTCATCCTCAAACACCCCAAGGTAATCAAAACGCATCTCAACTGTCTGATTATATATTCATAAGAATGAGGACATCACAATAACCATTAGCAGTTCACATTTGACCTCTATTCAATTTAATATTTTCCAGTCAACAATAGAAACGAAAAAGTCTTTCTTTCCCTCTCTCATCCCCTCTGGGAGCGTCCGACCGTCTCTCACGTGAGCTTCAGCCAGAGGCTTTTAACTATTGGCAGAAGCCACAAGCCTGTGGTCGTCTTTTTCCTGAAATGGAAAGAAATTTAAGACGCCTCTAGTGTCCAATTAAAACTACTGGAAAAAGCAAAGCAGCGACACGCGTTGGCAGACTGGCAGAGGCCGAGCCGGCGTTAATAACGGCAGTAAATTTAGTCCCAGCGTGTCTTTGAGGTTATAATTGGATTAATCGCCTGTGGATTTACCGCAGAATGACTTTGACCTCTGAACTCCAGCCACCCGCTTACTCTCTCTGCTCTCTCTGAAGGCCGTGAGGCAGGTGACGTGGCACGGGAAAGGCGACTACCTGGCGTGCGTCATGCCCGACAACGGCAGCAACCTCCAGGTGGTCATCCACCAGGTGAGCAAACGCAGGACGCAGAACCCCTTCCGCAAGAACAAGGGTCTGGTGCAGTGCGTCTCCTTCCACCCCATCAGGCCGTATTTCTTCGTGGCCACGCAGCGCTACGTGCGAGTCTACAACCTCATCAAACAGGAGCTCACTAAGAAGCTGATGGCCAACTGCAAATGGATTTCAAGCATGGCCATTCACCCGGGAGGTGCGTAACTGTTTCTCTGAAAGGGTCACCATCGTTTCATTCAAAACCTAATTGACTTGCTTTCTTTCAATAAGGAGATGTTTTGGAGAATCTGCTATTCATTTTCAATGCAATGAAAGCATATTAAGGCTGTCCAATTAATAATGCAGAGTAAATGCAGTCACATTTACCGTTGCTCAACAAAATTTTGTGAGTAAAATCCAGTTGTTTTAATGGGAATTTTGTCTGAACATACTTTGAAAGACATTTCCCAATGCAAATTCTTTAATTTTACATTAAATATTAAAACTTAAAACTTACATTTGAAACTATCCATTAACTAAAGGCTGTTTGAAGAGCAGTTATTTAGAGTTTGTAGCTTTGGGTGTTAATTTCATCATCATTATTCTTATATAGTTCATTATATTTTGATTCTCTTTTAAGAAATCTTCTGAAGCCATGTTATATGTTGTTAGCTCATTACATCCAAATTGTGAATTTAATTTAAATAAAAAATTGCAATATTGCACAAACATTTTGTGAATAAAGTAGCATTTACATCCTGTGAGTTTAAAACAACAAAATAATAAAAAATCAAAATTATTTAGTATTATTTACAGTTTGTTATACTACTTGTTATACTACTTATTAAATACTATTTAACTTAATATTTATTAATTATATTTTTGTTTATTTTGATCCGTTTTTATTTATTTTATTTTGTGAATTTGTCATTTTTGTTAGCTTATTTAATTTTTTTATATATTTCTATTTAGCTTTATTTTATTTTTGTCTTAAATACTTAGTATTTATTAATTTTAATTTTTTATTTTTTTTGAATTTTAAAGTTTTAGTCTTTTTATTTTGTGCTTTTGTAATTTTTATTAGCTTGTGTTTTATATATATTATTTAGCTTTATTTTAATTTTTGTCTTAAATACTCAGTATTTATTAGTTGTCTTTTTATTTTTGTACTTTTTAAAGTTTTAGTCGTTTTATTTTGGGCTTTTGTCATTTTTATAAGCTTGTTTTTATATACATTTTTATCTTTATTTGTTTTGTCTTTTATTATTGTATATATATAAATATATATATATATATATATATATTATATATATATATATATATATATATATATATATATATATTATATATATATATTATATATATATATATATTATATTATTTATAATTTTTAAATACTTCTTTATTTCAGTTAGTTGCCAAAGCAACATTTCTCATTTTATTTCAGTTAACAAAAAATATTTTTAATAATTTTAGTTAACAATAACCCACCCTGATTGGCGCACACACATAAAATTCAATTATAGTCAGGCTTTAGTTGAATAGAATATTTTTTTCTGTGCAACCTGATTTTTTTTATGTGCATCTAAGATTTTATCATGTAAATGTGTACCATCTTCGTTTTTGCACTTCTGCTTACCTCAAGCTTGCATTTTGGACATTTTATTTAAATCTTGATGCTTCCATCCAGCATTTTTAGGCTTAAAATTGACAAAATGTTAATTAAACTTGTTAAATACCACTAATAAGTCTTATAACCAAATGATGAACAAAGTTTGTATTATTATGCCCATATGAGATTTGAGAGCTACAGCAGAGATGATTTTGAGTAAATGGTGATTTAAATGTTGGTCTGTCGTTTGACTTTAGAAGACTAAAGTCCTATGGATTACTTTAATGATGCTCTTTTGTCCTTTTGGGAGGTTTAGAGGTCCAGCATAGGCTTCGAATAAATGGAAAATATCAGCTTGGAGATTTTTAAAAATACTTTGTGTGAAGAAAGTAAGTCATTGGTTTGGAATGAAATGAATAAATGAGAAGAAATTCATTTTTGGGTAAACGATTATAGACGCTAACCTATTACAGTAACCTTTGAAATGAAAACTGGCAGCATTCTGCAGCCTGTTATGGTGTGTTATATAAAACTAAGTATTTGGAGGTGACCAGAGGAAAGTTATTCTGGCTTAATATTCGGATTGGTTTCTCAAAAATGTCCCTAAAGTGACATTTGACATCAGTGACCAGATGTGATTGGTTTCTCCTCTTTTACCCGTTTTCCACAGGCGACAACTTGATATGCGGTAGCTACGACTGTCGTCTGGCCTGGTTCGACCTGGACCTGTCCACGAAACCATACAAAGTTCTCCGGTGAGTCAGCACGAGCAGGTTTTTATAATTTGGGCAGTCTGGGGCAGACTCGAGGGAAATTGTTGGTAATGCTGGGCCTGTCAAATGAGTGAATGTCTCCGTTTGGGACTTGGAGCGGTTCTGTGTAACGTCCCTCTGCTGTCGGGACGCTGACGGGTCTGTCTTGTGTCTCTGTCCATACAGACATCATAAGAAGGCTCTGAGGAGCGTGGCCTACCACAGGCACTACCCGCTGTTCGCGTCTGGATCTGATGATGGCAGCGTTATCGTCTGTCATGGGATGGTCTACAAGTGAGTCTGATCGTCTTCCTGTCTGGGTTGTGTTTCACTATTTTCCAGTGTCATCTAGTTTTTGATTTTCTGATCTTACTCTGTTCTTTAATACGCATAACTCTATGCATATTATATCTGGGTGAGTATGTGCATTATACAGTAGAGTATATTTAAAGGAATACTGATTCCAACCATACAATGCACTCAACTTTCCATTTCCAGTGTGACAAAAGAACTACAAGTTATATTTGATGTCATTTCTAACATCTTTCTTGACTGGCTTGTTTCAGTGTACTGACAAAACTCAGAAATGAGGTTTAAAAGGTTTATTGCATAATAATGCATAGCGTTTCACATATTATTTGTTTAAAAAAAAAAAACCTAGGCAGCATATATGCTGTGCTGTATTTAGTAAGCTAGTATTTCATTTTGTGTTTTTAACTGCGAAAACCTGTGAAATGAAGTCAAATTTACGGGTTATAAAATCTGAGTTGCGAGATATAAACTCATAATTGCGAGAAATAAAGTCAGAATTGCATTCTAACATTTTTCTCACAAATGCGAGTTTGTATCTTGTAATTATGACTTTTTTTCTCAGAATTGCGTGATACAAACTCACAATTCTTTTATCCTCTCTATTGCGAGTTTTTGTCTCACAGTTCTGCCTGTTTTCTCAGAATTGCATGATACAAACTCGCAATCCTGAGTTTTTTTTTTTTTTACAATTGCGAGTTTGTCTCACAATTTTGCCTTTTTTCTCACAATTGTGTGATTAAAATTGCAATTCTGAGAAAAAAATTCAGAATTGTGGGTTCATATCTTGCCATTCCGTCTTTATTTCTCAGAATTACGAGTTTGTCTCGCAATTCTGACTTTATAACATAATTGCAAGTTTATATCAAGCAATTCTAAGAAAAAAGTCAGAATTGTGAGTTTATATCTCGGTTCTAATTTTTTTTTTTTTTTTTCAGAATTCCGAGTTTATTTATTGCAATTCTGTCTTTATAATGTAATTGCAAGTTTATATTAGGCAATCCTGAGAAAGAAAAAAAGTTTATCTTACAATTTTGAAATTTATAACTCGCAAATGCAAGTTTATATCATGTAATTCTGACTTTTTTTTTTTTTTAAAGCGAGTTTGTATCTTTCTTCCATAGTATTTTTTTCATACATTGGAAGTCTTTTAATTTGCTACCAGGACACTGGAATAGTGTCAAGTGCACTGCATTGTGGGAAACTGTGCAGTGTAATCTGGTTGTGTACTGCACATTTTAGTTCACATACTGCAAAAATAGTGTAAGTAGTAAGGTGATATGCTGTCTAACTTAACACAGTGTAGTTCTGTCTTTTCTTCTCTTTCGGTTTGTCTGTTTCTCTCGGGCACGTGTCCAGTGTATCTGCAGGGGTAGACTATCATTCCTGCAGTTTGGGTCAGGAACACTCTTTGAGCGGAGCTAATGATCCGTGTACGGTGGAGGGCAAGAGAGATCTGGATGAAAAGCCTTCATCAGCTGGCCTTAATAGATCTTTTTATACTCAAACTGAGGATGTCATGTTATTTTTCCACTTCTTACTTTCCCCAGTCAAACTGTTGATGCATATACAGCAAACCATATTTCCAGAATTCACTGTTTTATGGCCTTTAGGGCCCTCAGACTGTTGGAAGAAATGGCCAACCGTTTTTAACCACAAAATTTGGGTAGAGAAAAGAGAACCGTTTTTGGTTGACTAAGCTAAAAATAGTGTGGAAATAGTAAGATAGACTAGATTAGTGAGATCTGCTAGCAGTTTTTTATCATTCTACGTATTAAGTTTTAATATGTGACCCAGGACTACACAACCAGTCATAAGGGTCAATTTATTGGTATTGAGATGTAAAGGTCATCTGAAAAAGGTGAATAAATAAGCTTTCTATTTATGTATATATTGTTAGGACAATATTTGGCCGATATCCAACTATTTGAAAATCTGGAATCTGAGGGTGCATAAAAAAAAACAAAAAAAAAAAAACGAAATACTTTAAAGTTGTCCAAGTGATGTTCCTAGTTCCAAGTAAACAGTTAAATTTGTGGTCAAAATGAATTGAATTTTTGACAAATATTATAATGCTTTGTTTTTTACTTTGTATAAATTATAGTTCTCAAAATTTAATAATTTACTAAATGTGTTAGTAAAATATAAAAATGATTAAATCTTTACATAAAAGACACAAGACAATATTTTAGTATAAAAATATAATACATTTAATCAGTTGAAAAAAAAATGTATACATGTAATAATTATTTTAAAAAACAACATTTTTAAATGCACAATAATATTAATTAAAATGTAATGCAAGTTAAATGTATAGATTTGGGTTTTATTAATTTTATAGTATTACATTAAAACTGAAAACATTTTAAATTTAATTTAGAATTAAGCAATTAGTAATTTTTTTTTTTAAATAGTCACAGAAGACATTTTAAAAATTTTAAAGTAAACATTTAAATTTTGTATAAAATCTGTACATAAAATGCGTTTTAGGCATGGTAAAATCTTTCAAAGATGGTTTTAATATGACCTTCATATAACAAAAAAAAGTTTGAATCTGTTTGGGTGTATAAAAATCAACCTGTGGTTCATAAAAGTGCCCAAAGTTGAAGAAACATCCATTGACAGAAAAAAATTCAGACATTTATGAACCGTTATTGGAGCCAGACTTCATGAAAATCATTATTCAGAGCCAATTGTGAACAACACTAACCTTCTAATGTCTGTTTGTTAATCTTACAGTGACTTGCTGCAGAATCCTCTGATTGTTCCAGTGAAGGTTCTGAAGGGTCACAGCATCACTCATGACCTCGGGGTCCTCGATGTGACCTTCCACCCAACCCAACCCTGGGTGTTTTCCTCAGGGGCCGACGGAACAGTCCGTCTTTTCACCTAGAGAACAAAACGAAAACAGCCCTCCGTCGGGAGCCGCGACCTCGAGTTTTCGAAACCAGAAATTACACGCCAGTTACGACTCGATGAGGTTTTTTAGACTTGCTGCTCTCTTGAGGACACTGACATGTTGCTGGCAGGAATCAAGTGCCTGATCTGATATTGAACATGTCATTATAATATGTGTTTTGAGCTATGTTTTGCCTTTTTTATGTTAGAAGAAAATACATCCAGCCGTTCGTAGAGTCCCACGGGACTCGAGTGCAGCGTTAAAAGAAAGACAGGTTTGGTTTCAAACCCAAAACCGTGTGCGCTCGGAAAGGCCCGTTTCCGTATCGGGCTGTCAGTGCCCCACAGCAAATCAAGCCCAACCGCTAATCCTTGGACAAGGAAGCTGTATTTGAAATGAAACAAATGTCTGACGTTGGGCCTTGCCAAAGGAAACAAGACGTGAAACAAAGCTGCAGACGTCTGTCCTTCACTTACACCTCCCGATGTTTTCTTAAACCGCCTTCTGAAGCGTTTCATTCAGAAATGAGCGTCCTACCAGTCAATGTGTCAGTTTTTTATTTTTTACCTTAACCTGTTCAGTTGTGAAACCTTTACCTGTTGTATTTCTGAGACTGGTTAGTTTTTAATTAAACATGGTGTTTCTTGAAAAGTGTTTGGAGTTTGTTTTCTCTTTCTCTTCTGGTTTTCTCGCCACAGGTCAGCGAGGGTGATTTTCAGGACTCCTGAATTATATGCAGCGAGGGTCTGGGAATTGGTTTCGTTTCCTCCTCCGAGAGGCCCAGACGCCGTTGATCAGACGGCATTGTGTGTTATAGATCATATTTCGTGGAGGCCGTCCACCTGCAGGTCCTTCTCTCAGCTCCAGACGTCGTCTCAAGGCTGTGAGCCTCTCCGTGTGGAGATTGCAGTCCTTTGTTAATTTGCCAGCATCTCCAAGGATGAAGTGTTTGTAGACCAGTGGCGAATAAATATTATTTTAGATTGCTTACCAAAATGCTTACCAAGCATGAAAAGTACTATAATATTTGATGTAGTATTTATATCGAAATACCTCCATTCTCCAGTGATAGAACAGTTATTGTGAAATTTTATATCACAGTAATGGTGTGTTGCAAGGTATCAGATTTATTTTTGCTGGAAGTTCAAACTACTAGTCAAAACTTTTTGAACAGCAAAAACTGTAAAAAGAATTTAATATTTTTTCAATTTGAAATAACAGTTTTCTATCTGAATGTATTTTATAATATATTCCTGTGATTTCAAAGATTTTTAGCATCATTACTTAAGTCACTTGATCCTTCAGAAATCATTCTTATATTCTGATTTGCTGCTCAAAAAACATTATTTTCTTGAAAGCAGCTAATTAGAATTTTTTTCAGGTTTCTTTGATGAATAGAAAGTTCAAAAGAACAGCATTTATCTAATCATAGAAATCTTTTGTAACATTATAAATGGTTTTATCATCACTTATCAACTGATTTAGATATTGATAATAATAATAAATATTTCTTGAACAGCAAATCAGCATATTAAAACGATTGAAATGACACTAAAGAGTAGGAGTAATGATGCTGAAAATGTAGCTTTGATCACAACATTTTAAAATATATTCAAATAGAAAGCCACTATTTTAAATGGTAAAAGTATTTCACAAATCATTTGCTGTATTTTGGATCAAATAAATGTAAGCTTGGTGAGCAGAAGTGACTTCCTTAAATAACATTTTAAAATCTTACTGTTCAAAAACTTTTGACTGGTAGTTGAATAAAAAAACGAGTTGTTAATAGTTTACAAACCAAAAAAATGACAACTGAAAACTAAGATGATCTTGGCAGGTTTAAGCTGGTCTTCAAGATTGATAAACCCCCTCTTAAACCAGCTAACAGAGACCAGTTTAGGCTGGTTTCTTAACAAATGAATCAATCCAAGAGTGATTTGAAAAGAAGAGACAGAAAACTGTAATAAGCTAAGTTGTGATGCAAAATACTGACTAACCCTTACGAATATTAACCATGATTTTACTACAAATGAAACAAAAAAACGTTTAATATAGCCACGATAACGGCAAATTAACCATAGTTTATCCATGGTATTTGTAGTAAAACTGTTGTTTTACAAATGGTAGTCAGCACGCCAAGAAAGATCATCAGTCGGCCATTTTGGTGGCACTAAACGTAAACTATGCCAGTGAACCGAATGAAACTTGCTGCTAAAAATGGTCAATTATTGTCATGTTTTGTGCTGTATTAATCAGTTGGACTGGGAAAAACATTTGGAGTACTATCTGCCAAAAGTTATAACAAATCAAGGAGAAGAGTACAAAAAACTGGGGAACAAAAAAAGGTGTTTGTGGTTGGCCAAACTGAACTGGGATTTCCAGGGCAAGAATCTTGAGAACATCCGTGTTCGTTCTTATCATTTTCAGTTAGGTAGGTGAAATATTAGGCTAATATCTTGATTAATACTGCTCTTACGTATCTTTATCACCTATTAACTTTAATTTGTCAAAATAGTGTGCCTTTTCCTGCTTAAGTCCATCTCTATATAATTTATCAGCTTCCACGCGTTTTTTCCGTGGTTTAGACAGCATAAATTAGCAGAAAAACATATTCAGTAGTACATTAAACGTGCAATCCATTCTGTTTACATCTGAGAATCTCGCATATGGCCAAGGCCTGGATTTGGGTAACTCACCAAACAGTGATCTAAGTTATAAAACTCAAAAGTTGAAGCCAATGAGCTGAAACTAGTGAATTATCGCACATTGCCTGAATTTTATACTAAGTTATTTCACAGACTCTCATCTCTTTCAGCGAATTTAATCTTAAACGACTAAATGTTCATATTTTTAATGGCAATCCCTTTTCATGTTCACATATACACTCTTTGATCATATTCCAAATTAAGAAATCATTACAATGCAGGATAAATTATGAGGAACACAAATTAGTTCGACTCCCGAGCCACTCAATCGTTTGTCACGTGACAGACGCAAAGTATGGCGATTGTACGTTATCATTTTACACACATCCATATCCTGGAAAGCACTTATTCTTTTCTTTTGCGTTGATTCAGCATTAGTTTTGTGGTCACTGACAGATTGCCAGCTAGATGACCAGCCAGCGCATAGTTAGTCCGTCGATCAGTTCAACCAGAGTTGACGTCGGTCACCGTGCCAAGCCAGCGGAGGGCAGCGTTCGCGTCTTGTTCTGAAAGGCGGCCCGTTTGTCTGGATATTATTCTGTTGTTTATATGATTAGCGTTCAGTACGCCAGGCACATTCTGTTTTGGGGATGTCAGTTTTCTAAAAATAACTTAAGAAATAGTCATTGTCAGCGCTCCAGTGGTTTTCCCTCAACTCTACAAAAACATGAATGCGGTAGCAGTAATTCATCGGAGCGTGACTCCAGCGCTCATGGAAAGACAGAAGCCTGATACACAAAAAATGCCTATCTTGGCGATTATGAATATTTTAATGTTGCTAAACAGGAAGCATGGATGGCTTTTTGTGAAGTACTGTGGAAAACTGCCTGACAAATTTAGTAGAGAAGGAAGTTTTTCGTAAGAATACCAGCTGTTTAACTACAATCAGTGAAGAAAGATGCTTTTTGCCCTCACGTGGTGTAGTTACGACAAATACCAGCAAGGCTTAACTGAACCAGGCTAACCAGCCAAAACTTGACTAATACACAGAATGGATAAGTATTTTCAGCTGACATGAGTAATAATAATTTGTCTTCATAAAATGTCATGTAAAAGCTTAAAGGCCCAGCTTTTGTGCCTTTCTTTCTGGGAATGCAACAATATCGCTCATCTGCTATTCTTTTGTGTTTAGAACGATTCTTAAAAACGATGTTATAATTATTATCTTTGGTGTGAACGGGCCTTTAGTCTGACTGAAATTGTACCTGATTTTTATGGACTACCAGACAGAAATTTTAGCTTTGTTGAACATGTAAACAAGTTCAGATTACAGACATGTATGGGCTTTTCTACAGAATTGGTCCAAAGTCAGAATTGGAAAAGTCTTGAAAATAATGTATTTTTCCAAAACATTTGTAGGTATGCAAATTGTGAAATATCCAAGGTACACATTTCTAGTACTTGTGAAGTTAATTACTTCTCATATTGTATTTTCAGAAAGTTTTGGAATATTTGTCCTCTTCTCAAATTTGTCACTACCAAAACACAGTAATATATAATTTAATAAGAATGGTTATATTGACCTATTAAGACTTTTGCTTACATCTACATCATAAATATATATTTTTTTGCTATTTTATTAAAATTTTTCAGAGGTGAATCGATAACAATTACATTTTCAACAATATATCAAGTGTAATTTAGATCTAAGATTTCTTTGTATTTTGAATTCAGTTTTTCAGATCATACTGATTTCAAAGTTAAGGATTAATTAATTTGAATATACATTGAAACAAAAAGTATCATAAAAGTATCATATCGTTCCTTAAAGTTACTCAAAAGATGTTTCAGACTTTTGAACACATTTACCTCAAAATGATTTGGGATTAGGGTTCAGGACAGCCACCTCCAAATTCAAAAGTACCCAAAAGTGAGTACACCCCTCACATTTCAGCAACCATTTCAGTATATTTTTTCAAGGGACTTTACTATAGAAATTAAACTTGGATATATTTTAAGAGTAGTCAATGTGCAGCTTGTATAGCAGTATAGATTTATTGTCCCCTGAAAATGACGCAACATACAGCCATTATTGTCAAAATAGCTGGCAACAAAAGTGAGTACACCCTAAGTGAACTTGTCCAAAGTGTCACTATATTGTGTTAGCACCATTGTTATCTGGCACCGCCTTAATCGTCCTGGGCATGGAATTGACCAAAGCTGCACAGGTTGTTGCTGGGATCCTCTTCCACTCCACTATAATGACATTACTGAGTTGCTTGATGTTAGACACATGGTGCTTCTTCACCTTACGCTTAAGGATGCCCCACAGGTGCTTAATAGGGTTCAGGTCTGGAGACATACTTGGCCACTCCATCACCTTCAGCTTCCCCAGCAAGGCAGTTGTCATCTTGGTGGTGTGTTTGGGATCATTGTCATGTTGGAAAACTGCCGTTCAGCCTAGTTTCTGGAGGGAATGCGAGGCATCATATTCTGCTTCAGAATGTACAATATATAATGGATATCCATGTTTCCCTCAATGAACTGCAGCTTCCCAGTACCAGCAGCACTCATGCAGCCCCAGACCATGATGCTACCACCACCATGCTTGACTGTAGGCAAGACACAATTTTCTTGGAACTCTTCACCAGGACATCGCCACACATGCTGGACACCATCTGAGCCAAACAAGTTTATATTCTCCATATAGTCTGTATAGACCACAGGACATGATTCCAGTAATTCATGCTCTTGGACAGGTTGTCTTCAGCAAACTGTTTGCAGGCTTTCTTGTGAGCCAGCTTCAGATGAGGCTTCCTTCTGGGAAGATGCCTATGCAGACCGACTGCGGCGTATGGTCTGAGCACTGACAAGATGACCTTCTACTTCTGCAGCCTTTAAAGCAATTCTGGCAGAACTCATGCATCTGTTTTTTGAAGCCAGGTTCTGCACCTGACGCACAGAACGAGTGCTCAACTTCGTTGATCGACCCTTGCAATGCCTGTTCCGAATGGAACCCATCTTGGAAAACCTTTGTATGACCCTGACCACTGTAGTGTAACTCAGTTTCAGGGTGTTACTGAACCTCTAATAGCCTTGGCCATCTTTGTAGAGAGCAACAATTCTAATTCTCAAATCCTCAGATAGTTTTTTGCCATGAGATGCAATGTTGAACATCCAGTGGTCAGTATGAGAGAATTTTACTTAAAGCACCTAATTTTAGCTGCTCTAATACAAGATACACAACTTTGTATGGTCATGTCAAGCAGACAAAAACATAAACATGATGAATAGGACATGTGGCTTTGCATGGTTATACAACATACTGCTGTTATCGCTTAGGGTGTACTCCCTTTTGTTGCCAGCTATTTTGACTATAATGGCTGTATGTTGAGTAACTTTCAGAGGACAGTAAATCTATACTGCTATACAAGCTGCACATTGACTACTCTAAAATATATCCAAATTTCATTTCTATGGAAATTTTTTTTATAGTATTGTCACTTGAGAAGATAAAAGACTAAAATGGTTGCTGAAATGTGAGGGGTGTACTCACTTTTGTGAGATATTGTATATTGACTAATACTAATATTTACTAATATTTTAAATATTATTGTGGGTTTCCATAGATAGAAGGATAATAGAAAGATCTTAGTAAACATCTGATATTTGAATACTTAAATGCTTTTTAAATGTGCTTTTTGGTTGTGAGACTGTTTGTACCAATTCTGTAGAATGACCCATATATATAATGTATATTTGGACAGACAGATGAAAACTGTGGCTTGCCTACGCAAAAACCTGCTACTGATTACGTCTTGAAATCACATCCTTTATCTGAGGTACAGTTCACCAAAAAATGTCTTTTTTGTCCATACAATGAAAGTCAATGGGGTCCAACATTGATTTGGCCTTATCTGAAGCTGATTAAGTGGCGTTGGGGAAGTCATGGCTCGTAAGACACACTTCTCCATTATATCATGTTTCCACTCTAAAAAATTTCTCCGAAAAAACTCAAGGGCCCATCGGCGATACCACATTTATCAATTAACACCGTCAGTAGTAATGGAAACGCCATAATTGATTGCAGCTGTCCATGTCCGTGCTTTTTTCCATGGGTCATTTATATCGTTGTGCGCGCGGAGGAAACATAAAATTACGTTTAATCAACGCAAAGGGATTTTTTCGAAATTCAGTAGTACAACCAGAAAGGCCACAAAGCGTCTTGATTGACAGGCCTGCATGAGACTCGCGAATGCTGGGGCGTAACAGATGACGTGGCGGCGCGCGGTGCCCCCGTTAATGCTCGTCCAGACACGCGACACACGTTCCAAACCCCAAAATGGCACGAGACACATTCCAAGGAAAAACCTTCAGTCTGCGAGATGACATCATAAGTGCTCGGGAGGACCGGGGGTGACCTCATAATGACTTCCTCCGGTCGGGCCCCTCTTAGTGGACTTGTCAGACGCTCAACGTTGACGAGACATCAGAGAGCGTCTGTCCCACCATTAAAAAAAAGCTGGTATTTTACAAGCTCCACTAGACAGTGGACAGTGAATGGGGTTTTGTTAAATTCAGGTTATGCACAGAGAGGTTTCATGAAGTGTTCCGTATATTTTGCATCGCGGCGCTCCATAATTGGAGTATGACTTCAGATGGTGGCATTGAAACTGTCTGGTAAGAAACCCTTCAGAGGCTCTGGATGTCTATCATGGTGCGTCTCGCCCACAAGCCTATGTGTGTGTATGTGTGTGTGTACCTGTGGTTTTCCTGTCGGTGAAACCCAATAACAGTCCCATTGCATCATTTTGAATAGTTTCAGGAGAAAATGGATGCAGTTTTGGCAGTCGGCGAGTGTTTCCATTGCTTTCTCCGAACCGTTTTCCTCTTCTGCTCGCCCTCCCCGCAGGGAAAACGGTCAAAACAAACAGCAAATAGTTGGTGTTGAGAGACTTGGGCACTTGGAAGGCCACATTCCAGCATAAGTGGAAAAAATTAGAGTCCCTGCCGGAGTGCTGCAGCTCCCGGAGGCTTTGATTCACTAAGTTAATTTGGGATAGCCTCTGAGAGCTGTAGGATTTCAAGCTGGCGAGTAACAACATTGTCAGCAGGTTTTCTTCGGAATGCCCCCACGTCAAGAACGTTCTCTGACCCGAAACCCCAGCAGCCCACCTGAACAGCAGCTGTGCCAGGTTTTTGACTCGAGTAACCCACAAGGTGCCTGAAGCTTTTCATTTTATGAAGAAATAGCATCTTAAATTGTAGCCCTAAGATTGTTATTTACGTCAGGTTATTAATAAAAATGTTATTTAATTGTTTCCATTTACTTTCTTTGTGAGGAGCTGCAACCATCTGCTAAATGTCTCTTTTTGTGTTTCACAGGAAGAAGATACAAACAACATAAGGGCGAGTAAATGATGACAATTTACATTTTTATATTTACTGTACTTTTTAAATATTACATTTGGTGGTGCCCTGCTACCTGGCAAGGCCACCAGACAGAGCCACATATAGGTCATAATGTATGCAATTTTCAGCTAAATTGAAACTGGTGTTGTACATTATCAATTTAATTCAATTCACATTTGAATCTTCAAAATGTTAATCATTTTACCAAAATAAGAGGTATCATACAGGATGCTTGTTATTTTGTATTTAGTACTGACCTGAATAAAATATTTCACATAAAAGACATTTACATATAGTCCACAAGAGAAAATAATAGCTGAATTTATAAAAATGACCCCGTTCAAAAGTTTACATACACATGATTCTTAACAGTGTTGTTACCTGAATGATCCACAGCTGTGTTTTTTTGTTTAGTGATAGTTGTTTGTAAATCTCTGTTTGTCCTGAACAGTTAAACTGCCCGCTGTTCTTCAGAAAAATCCTTCAGGTCCCACAAATTCTGTGGTTTTTCAGCATTTTTTGTATATTTGAAGCCTTTCCAACAATGACTGTATGATTTTGAGATCCATCTTTTCATACTGAGGACAACTGAGGGACTCATATGCAACTATTACAGAAGGTTCAAACGCTCACTGATGCTTCAGAAGAAAACACGATGCATTAAAAGCGGAGGGGTGAAAACTTTTTGAATTTGAAGATCAGGATAAGTTTAACTTATTTTGTCTTTTGGGAAACAAAGTATCTTCTGTAGCTTCTGTAGGGCAGTACTAAATGAAAAAATATCATCGTTATGCAAAATAAGAAAAATGTACACATCCTCATTTTGTTCAAAAGATAACACCCCCTGGCTCTTGCATCATTTTTTCTTCTGAAGCATCAGTGAACGTTTAAACTTCCTATAATAGTTGCGTATGAGTCCCTCGGTCGTCCTCAGTGTGAAAAGATGCATCTCAAAATCATACAGTCATTGTTGGAAATTGTTAAAATACATAAAAATGCTAAAAAACCAAAATAATTAGTGGGACCTAAAAGATTTTTCTGAAGAACAGCAGGCAGTTTAACTATTCAGAACAAACAAGGGACTCATGAACAACTATCACTAAACAAAAAACAACAACTGTGGATCATTCAGGTAACAACACAGTATTAAGAATCAAGCGTATGTAAACTTTTGAACAGGGTCATTTTTATAAATTCAACTATTATTTTCTCTTGTGAACTATATGTAAATATCTTTTATGTGAAATATCTTATTCAGGTCAGTAGTAAATAAAAAATAACATGCATTTTGTATGATCCCTCTTTATTTTGGTTTTTACTGTATATCACATATTATTATATAATTTCAACGCAGAAATTATACAAAAACTGCATATTACCAAATCTGACCTGACCTGACCTGATATTTAAAATTATTTAGACATTTATTTTTCCGCAGAAATGGTTCTGGTTCTAACCGAAAGTTCCACTATTTTCAGAGCCAAACCATGACATAACCTACCCACAAATAAACATGCCACATCACATCTTTGTTGATGAGTGTTATGAGTTTTGAGGACATATTTTAACATCCAACTGTCTAAGCTGGTTTTGATGACACGGTCAAGTTATTCAAATATATATTGAATACAATTCACAGCAATCAATTGGCACACAATATTTGTAAACAGAATCATTTTATATTAGACAGAGAGTGAAAATAACGTCAAGCCACTGTAAAATGTGACAGGCATGGGAACGGTTCATCAACCGAACATGCTGCGTGTTTCCATTCTAGACAGTTTCATTGATTGTAATGCAAACAGTCTAGTTGTGTTTAGTCTTGAAAGTCCGAGTTGTTGTTGCTGAAAACGTACAAAACCTGGCTACCAAAAAACATCTGGTTTGTGAACAGATTGGCCACCTGCATTTAGTTTTTTAAAGAACCTGTTACCTTATTTACTACAGCGCCCTCAAACTGTGTATTTACAAGCTCTAAAATCATTTCATGATCACGTAGTTGATTCATGTAATGGATTCTTGTTTCACTTGGGTCTGAAAAATAGTTTAAGATGAAGTTTCAGCTTGAATTTTTTTCAGGATAAATCGTTGTTTGGAGAAGATCTCATTTGTATCCTTCAAAGAACATTGCACAAGCTCTTATGGAGCGAATATTTGTGCAATGTGGATATTGAATCTTAAAAGAGAAGTTTACTTCCAGAATGAAAATTTCCTGATCATTTACTCACCCCAATGTCATCCGAGATATTCATATCTTTCTTTCTTCATTCGCAAAGCGATTAAGTTTTCTGAGGAAAACATTCCAGGATTTTTCTCCATATAGTGGACTTCAGTGGTGGCCAGTGGGTTGAAGGTCCAAATTGTGGTTTCAATGCAGCTTCAAAGGGCTCTACACAATCCAAGCAGAGGAATAAGGGTCTTATCTAGTGAAACGCTTTGTCATTTTCCTAAAAAAATAGAAATGTATGCTTTTTAATCACAAATGCTCATCTTGCACTGGCTCTGCGATATGCATGTGGATCCTTACACATTGCGTAATCATGCTGGAAAAGTCTTGTGCGGTTAGATCTTTGTCTTTGTACTTCGGTTTAAAAAGGTAGGGTAGGGCGAAAAACTCCATCTCATCTCATTTGTGGTTAAAAATTATATAAATCCAATTTTTCGCTAGATAAGACCCTTATGTCTCGGCTAGGATCGTGTAGAGCCCATTGAAGCTGCATTGAAACGGCAATTTGGACCTTCAACCCGTTGGCCACCATTGAAGCCTACTTGATGGAGAAAAATCCTGGAATGTTTTCCTCAAAAACCTTAATTTCTTTTCGACTGAAGAAAGAAAAGCATGAACATCTTGGATGACATGAGGGTGAGTAAATTATAAGGAAATTTTCATTCTGAAATTGAACTTCTCAGTTAAGACCCAGAGCCTTAGCACTCCAAATAACCCACTCCAATTATATGTGAAGGGAATATCTCCCAGAACGAGTGAGTTTTTTTTTTTTTTAATGGAGTTGTAGCCTGCACGGAGGCGGATTCTAGAAGGATTGAGTGTACTAGCAGACTAGTCTGTCGGTTTTATTATACTGGCTGAACATTGTGACTCATGTCAAACATCTGATCCTCTGGCTTTGAAACCTAATTATTCACATTCAATGTTAGTGAGGTTCTGGATGTAAATGATACCGATGCTGGATCCCAAAGCCTTAAAGTCAACATGAAATCTGAATTGAGTTGGTTTGAACACTTGCTGTGAACAATTTATCAATGAATGTTGGTTTTAATATTGGATGAAAATGTAATAATAACTTTACGTTTCAGCTAACATCATTAATTCCTCTTATTTTTCAGCTTTCTATCATGTTGAGCCACTTTTCACCATTCTGCTTATCCTGTTACACACAGAGGTATGAAGTAAAATACTTGGGAATGCACTTTCTAGCTATTCCATTTTTCTTTAAGGTAGTACTTATCTAAAAACTGCAAAGTAACACACCAGCAGATGAAAAATATCATTTCGTCTGGCTTTTATTGTAAGTAACAGTGATAAAATGCTTTACCAGGTGAGCTTCAGTCGTGTCTGGGTCAAACGCTTACCCACACGAGTGCGTTTGGCCCGTCAGTAGGGCTTTGGTCGTGAATATGACAGGCTATTTTGTTGCAGGACTTTCAGGAGGAGAGATGAAGCTTTTACGTGACCAAATGAGAAATCCGAGCCTGAACATTCGGCATGCGAAGCCAAAGATGGATGGATGGTTCTTTTTGCATTTCGGTCGTTGAGTCATTCCAAACGGTAGCAGCCAAACACATTATTGACACAGTGAGGGCACATTAATATTTTCCTAGCATCTCATTTAAGAAACATTGTCGTTCTTTTTTGGAGTTCCTCTGCCTCGTTGTGACCACAGTTAAGAGATGAGGCTTTTTCATTGGAATCTGGAGGATTGCAACTTCAAGCCAAGTGGTTTTCTAAAGGGGTCTGGTCCTGATGCAGAAATGCAACCTGGTTTATTCGAGAAATCAATGCAGTCACTAGCTCAGTGTTAATGTATAAATAAACCAGTGTAAATCTCCTCTTAACCACACGCCCGCACTCAGACTGAATTCTTTATGTTGTGGGCCTTTAACAGATGCTTGTTTCCTTATATGGCTCGATTTAAGCTGGGAATAGACTAAACACCTCTTTGATCAAAGATCCTTGAAGTTAAAATGGTATTCGCACCCCATTGTACTTCTGTAATGTGGCCTTTTTTTGTGGCTTTTTATTTTTTAAGTTTAATTTTATTAATTTTGTTATATTTTCTTTCATTATTTTTATCTTTTAAATTACTTTGTTTTTTATTATTTATGTTTTTTAATCTTTTTTTCTCTTTTGGAGTAACATGCACTGATGAATCATTAACAGTAAGATCAGGAACGTGTTTCCCTACTTTAGCAAAGAAAAAACAGTCTCCTCTCGGCTTATATCAAAATCTGCTGACATTTTTCCTCACAAATCCTCCTTTTGTACTTCATGCGCAACGCATACATCCTACGTCATCCACCTGGAATGGCTTCCGTGGACAACATTTAGCGCAAGTTAGAGAAAAGTTATTATTATGTTTTAAATATGGATAGTTTTCTTACAAAAATGCATTGATTTGCTACAGGAGGCCTTTATTCAACCCCCCGGAGCCTCGTGGAGCACTTTTTATTATGAATAGATGCACTTTATTGGACTTCTTTTGGACTGTTGAACAGAAGCACCTGCCCATTTTTAATATAACTCTGACTGGATTCGACTGAAAGTCATATACACCTAGGATGGCTTGAGGATAAGTAAATCATGTGCTAATTTTCATTTTTGGCTGAACTAATCCTTTAAGAAAGGGAATGGATATCATGTTGACTTTAATGGCAGTGAAAGTTGTTTTAGGCTGAGGTGATTGTAGTTCTAGTCTTTAAGTGCTTATATCATTGATTGTTCTTCAGTGTGTCTTCTTTAGGAAGAAGGCGGGGATGCTGGGATGCTCGGATCCCATCGATGTAGCAGCACACAGTATCCAGCGGAGGCTGAACTCCAGGATCTGTCTCGGGCCAGACTGTTGTCTCTCACAGATCTTCAGTCTGTCCATGCTGACAATGGAGCCCTTCTTCAGCTTTGAAGACTTTGGCAGATGCTCCTAAAAAAGGAAACACATTCCTGTTTTTTTTTCTCTTCTCTTCTTATTCTGCAGCTTTTCTCCATCCTCTTGGAATCAAGTAATTGTTTGCAACATAAGGTATTTAAAAAAAAGGTGAGTGTGAGTGTATATGTTTATTTATTTATTTTGTATCTTTTGGAGGCCTTAAAGGAATAGTTCATCTGAAAATGAAAATTCTGCCATTACTTACTCACCCTCATGTCTTGCCAAACCATGTAAGACCTTCGTTCATCTTTGGAACACAAACTAAGATATTTTTGATGAATTTCGAGAACTTTCTGACCCTGCATAAACAGCAATGCAACTGAAATGTTCCTAGGCCCAGAAAGGTAGTAAAGACATAATTAAAATAGTCCATGTGACATTAGTGGTTCAACCTTAATACTTTTTGTGAGCAAAGAAAACAAAAATAATAACTTTATTCAACAATTTCTTCTCTTCTGTGTCAGTTTTCTTTGTGCACACTACCTTTCCAGGCCTTGAACGTGTCAGTTGTGTTGCTGTCTATGGAAGGACAGAAAGCTCTTGGATTTCATCAAAAATATCTTAATTTGTGTTCCGAAGATGAACGAAGGTCTTACAGGTTTGGAACAACATGAGGGTGAGTAATTAATGACAGAATTTTCTTTTTTGGGTGAACTGTCCCTTTAAGTACTCAATGAAGGCAAGACACAACAGACATATATCAAGCTCAATTTCTTTTTTAGCATCTGGTGTTTAATCTAACTGAGTTTTTCAGTCATTAATTTGGCACAGATAACTTCCACCAAGAATGACAACTATTTTTTGATCAATGATTTGATTATACAATTTGTACTTCTTGATATATGACATAATTTGTGTAAAAATTGGCAAAAAAGATGAATTCATTTTATAAGAGTATGTGAATTTTCTTAGTTTGTACGTTTAACCTGATCAGCTGTAGTGTCTCGCCAACATTTGAAAATGTGCACTTGTCCTGATGTTTCCTACAGAAGACATTCAAGAAATCAGTGTTTTCTTTCTTTACAGGAAACAATTCACTCAAATATAAAGTATTAGTTGTATTATATTGGAACAAGGAGACATTTGTATCATGGTTAAACCTCCAAACTTTTCATATCTCTGAAAAGACCACAATGTCTCTTTAACAGACTTAAGACTTAAAACTCGCAGTTGATCCTTCGCAAACTGCTTAATTGACAGGCAATCTGACCAATCCGAATCCGCCTTTCTGTCCAACAAACAAATCAGACAGGAGAGTAGATTAACTTCGGTGAACTTAAGCTTGAAACATTGAGTGTATTGACGTATTTCAGTACACACGGTTGAAATAAAATACGTTCTGATGTTCATTCATGTTTTTTTCGTGCTTTAAGTAAAGAAAAGACAATCGGTTTACATCTAAGATTGATCTAAGAAGGCAATGCAGCAATCTGTTATGATACATTAAAGTGCCACAAAACTGTATTAATCATTTAAATGTCTTAAGAAATGACAACTTTTTAAAGCTGAGAGTGAGGCCTTGTTTCATACCAGAAGTGACCTGCTCTGTCGTGTCTGTCGGCGTGTTGTCAGTTTCCTCTTTGCTCCGCAAAGTATTTTTCACTGCATTAGAACTTGATGTGTGTGCGAGCGTTTTTCACAAAGGGTCAATTATGACCCTAGAAATGCACTAAAATCAAATGTCCAAATGAATGAATTGCTGAGTCCAAGGAGGTTAAATGCACATAGAAAGAGCAGAGGAAATGTCTCTAGATGGACTTTTTCCACATAAGCACCAAGGCCCAATGTGCTTTAACCACTTGGTCACGTCTCTGATGTTAAAGACCGTTAAAGAGTATCAAAAGAGGGCAGCCAGATCTGATCCTCCTTGACCCCAATTTGCCGCACCTGCAGAAAGGCAAACGCTGGGAGTTTACGGCCGTTTAATTGGAGGGAAAACAGCCCTGTGAACTGCTGGCAGCCGCCTTCATTCAGATCTGTTACAAATTACCGCTAAATAGAGGAACCTTTTTCATTTTCCCCACACATGTGCTTACAACCCCGCGATGACATCATGGCACTCTAGCCGTGCAGACGGTGGTGGAAGCGAAACCGCACCGAAATTGAGTTGCCTGAGCTAATTTAGAGAAAAGTAAAAGGCTGTTCTCTGGTTACTTTAAGCAGCACATTTGATATGAAAGGGGAAGCTTTGAAGGAGAGGCCCGTCGGCGGCAGTCTCTTATTATCTGGACACGCACTGACCCGTACAGTAAGTGTGCGTGTTTGTTTCAACAGAAGCGTCGGTAGACTTTCTCACCTACTCTGGCATGAGTCAGGTCACTTTCCCGTGCGTGTCTGAGTTTGTTGTTTTTATTGTGAAAGTGGTTTGCTAGTGTTTTTCAATATGTGGTTGATGATGCCATTTTAAGCATTTAAGAGCCTCGTCTAACCAAATAATCCTTGAAAAGATACAAGCCGCAACAGATATTAGCTGTCAAACTAAACAAATGTTAGTGGTGGCATTTATTGATGAATCTGTGATTCATTTTGTTGTAATACTAAGCATGTTTTTAAAGGGATGGTGCATGCAACCAAAAATCATATGTCATTCCAAACTTGTTTGAATTCATTTACTTCAAAAGATGACTATTTGGTCATCCCAAGGTCGATAGCACTGGACAGTGACTCACTTTTGGGCACAAAAAGTCATAATTTAGTGACAATCTTGATGCCTGTCATAGATCTCCATTGCACTTTCATGAGTGCATAAAAGAGAAGCTACATATAAAAATCTTTAGAATAAAATAAAAAGAATAGAATAAAAAACATTCATTTAAGTTTTTATCCCCAATTCTGACTTTTTTGTTTATGAAAAGAGATTGCGAGAAAAAGGAGAATTTTGAGATGTAAACTCAGAATTGTGAGGAAAAAATGTATTTTGAGATGTAAACTCGGAATTGAAAAAAAAAGAGAATTTCAAAATGTAAACTCTGAGTTGTGAGGGGGAAAAAAGAGAATTTAGAGATGCAAACTGAAAATCTATTTCCACCTCAAACAAAAAAAAACAGTAATTTAAGTATTTATCTCCCAATTATACATTTTTTGTTTATGAAAGAGATTGTGAGAAAAAAAGAGAATATCAAGATGTAAACTCGGAATTGTGAGGAAAAAAGAGAATTTCAAAATGTAAATTCAGAATTGTGAGAAGAAAAAAAACATTTTGAGATGTAAACTCGGAATTGTGAGGAGAAAAAAGAGATTTTCGAGATGTAAACTCAGAATTGTGAGGATAAAAAAAAGAGAATTTTGAGATGTAAACTGGGAATTGTGAGGAAAAAAAGAGAATTTCAAAATGTAAACTCAGAATTGTAAGGAGAAAAAAGAGAATTTTGAGATGTAAACTCGGAATTGTGAGAAAAAAGAGAATTTCAAAATGTAAACACTGAGTTGTGAGGGGGGAAAAGAGAATTTAGAAATGCAAACTCAGAATTCTGAGGAAAAAAAGAGAATTTTGAGATGTAAACTCAGAGTTCTGAAAATCTATTTCTACCTCAAACAAAAAAAAAACAGTAATTTAAGTTTTTATCTCCCAATACATTTTTTGTTTATGAAAGAGATTGTGAGAAAAAAGAGAATATCAAGATGTAAACTCGGAATCGTGAGGAAAAAAGAGAATTTCAAAATGTAAAAATGAATTGTGAGAAGAAAAAAAACATTTTGAGATGTAAACTCGGATTGCAAAGTTTAGAGGTTATACTAAACAAAGCTTTCAGAATCTGAAATTGGATTAGACTGATGTAAACATACCTGAAAGCCATAAAAAATATTTTTAGTCTAGTTTTGTTAAATAAGCAAAGAAAATCCTTGAAGGTATCTTCTTTTATGTTCCATAGAAGAAAGAAAGACTTACAAGTTTGGAATGACATGACCGTGAATAAATTCTGGGCTAATTTAAATTTTTGGGTGAACTATTCCTTTAAGCGAGTACAACATTATGCGTAGTCTGTTGTGTATATAACCTATGGTGTTGAAGTTCACTCGGGTAATTTGGGTAGTAATTTGAGGTTTGTGAAATTCTCCACACAAGGTTAGTAGATTATAATGGAGAGGCCATCCAGGATAATTGAACATCATTAGCGTTTAGTCACACATTCAGCCCCGCGGGTCTGTTTCTGTGCTGTTTTAAATACAGAAAGGTCATACAGTAGTTTAACACAACTTGCAATAGCGTTTGTGGGCCTGGCTGAAATACACATATCCCATGATTCCCCGGCACAGAATTCTCTCTCAAACAGCACTTGTGGGAGTTTTCATGTGGAGGTTTAAGGATGTTGTACAGATTAATAACTCCTTTTTTAGGTCGTACCTTAAACACTCAGCTCTGCCATGTGGGTTTGTCAGGGATATGTTGAAGAATAAGCCAGCGGGCGATAAAAATGCCTCAGTGCCCACGTCCTGGCTCATGCTGCCTTTTTCGGCACCAATTCTTCTGTAAATTGACATCGGCATCTCTCTGAAAACAGGATGTGGGGAGCGAGTTAAGCAGCAGACGGATGACCAGCACTGGCCCGGCTCCTGTTACCCTGTTTTCTACTCTGTCAGCCTGCTGCTTCACTTATGACGGTCGACCCGCCTGCAGGGACTGTTATGAAATCGAGCGTGTCTGTCTGTCACAGGCTGTGTGTGTGCGTCTCCATCTGTAGGCCTCAGTTCTAAACTAAGCTTGACTGTTTAAAGAGAATCAATACAAACAAAACAATAATCATTTTGAATATCATTTAGCTTTAAGTAGAGCATGACTGAGAAATTGCAATCACATACTGGTCTGAAAAATCGTGAGTTCCAAAGAAAAGGTTAAAAAGTTCCCAGCGCATATTTGCTCATTTTTCTGAATTTGCCGCATTGACCGAAAGAAAGCTGCTTGGTAAGTATTGCGAGATATAAACTCAGAATTGTGAAATGTAAACTAGTAATTGTAAGATATAAACTCAAAATGGCAAGATGTAAACTCAAAATGGCAAGATATAAACTCAGAATTGCGAGATATGGACTCAGAATTGCAAGATTTAAACTTTAAATTGTTAGATATAAACTCGGAATTGCAAGATATAATCTCAGAATTGCAAGATGTAAACTCGGAATTGCAAGATTTAAACTTGGAATTGTGAGATATAAACTAAGAATTCCAAAATATAGACTCGGAATTGTGATATGTAATCTCAGAATTGCGAGATGTAAACTTAGAATTGCCAGATGTAAACTTGGAATTCTGAGATATAAACTCGGAATTGCAAGATTTAAACTTGGAATTCTGAGATGTAAATTTAAAATTGTGAGATATAAACTCTAAATTATGAGATTTAAACTCGTTCTCATTGTTTAAAATTTATAGCATTGACCGACAGAAGGCTGCTTGGTCAGAATTGCGAGATATAGCCTCGGAATTGTGAGATGAAAACATGGAATTTTGAGATGTAAACTTGGAATTCTGAGATATAAACTCGGAATTCTGAGATATAAACTCGGAATTGCAAGATGTAAACTCGGAATTGCCAGATATAAACTCAGAATTGTGAAATATAAACTCGGAATTGCAAGATATATACTTGGTATAGTGAGATGTAAACTTGAAATTGCAAGATGTAAACTCGGAATTGCGAGATGTAAACTCGGAATTGCAAGATGTAAACTCAGAATGGCAAGACATAAACTCAGAATTGCAAGATATGGACTCGGAGTTGCAGGATTTAAACTTGGAATTGTTAGATATAAACTTGAAATTGCGAAATACGAACTCGGAATTGTGAGATGCAAACTCAGAATTGCAAGATTTAAACTCGGAATTGCGAGATGTAAACTCGGAATTGCAAGATGTAAACTCGGAATTGCGAGATGTAAACTTGGAATAGTGAGATGTAAACTTGGAATTCTGAGATATAAACTCGGAAATGCAAGATATAAATTTGGAATTTTGAGATGTAAACTTGGAATTCTGAGATATAAACTCAGAATTGTGATATGTAAACTCATAATTGCGAGATGTAAACTTGGAATTCTGAGATAAACTTGGAATTGTGAGATGTAAACTTGGAATAGTGAGATGTAAACTTGGAATTCTGAGATATAAACTCAGAATTGTGATATGTAAACTCATAATTGCGAGATGTAATCTTGGAATTGTGAGATATAAACTTGGAATTGTGAGATGTAAACTTGGAATAGTGAGATGTAAACTTGGAATTCTGAGATATAAACTCGAAAATGCAAGATATAAATTTGGAATTCTGAGATGTAAACTTAGAATTGTGAGATATAAACTCTAAATTGTGAGATTTAAACTCGTTCTCGCTGTTTAAAATTTATAGCATTGACCGACAGAAAGCTACTTGGTCAGAATTGCGAGATATAACCTTGGAATTGTGAGATGTAAACTCAGAATTTTGAGATGTAAACTTGGAATTCTGAGATATAATCTCGGAATTGCGAGATGTAAACTCGGAATTGCCAGATAAAAACTCAGAATTGTGAGATATAAACTTGGAATTGCAAGATATAAACTTGGAATTGTGAGATAAACTCAGAATTGTGAGATTTAAAGTCATTCTCATGTTTAAAATTTTCATCAACCAACAGAAAACTGCTTGGTCAGAATTGCAAGATATAACCTCGGAATTGTGAGATGTAAACTCTGAATTTTGAGATGTAAACTCTGAATTGTGAGATATGAACTCTGAATTGCGAAATATAAACTCGAAATTGCAAGATATAAACTCTGAATTGTGAGATATAAACTTTTTTATACATATTTACGAGGTCACTTTACTTACTTAATATTAGAGTAGGCATATTTGAGGTTTGGAATTTGAACAAACATTATATGAAGCATGGCTTTTTCATGCTAAATGTGAATCTTTGAAGAACAAAGAAAAAAATTATATAACTTTTACATTTTTCCTCACTTAACCTTCTCTCCAAGATGCTCAGCTTTCTCCCATCCCTCTGTTCTCCTCCAGTCTTCAGTTGTTGCGAGACCCCCTGATTTATTCCCCCAAAAACCTTCCTGCTCCGGCCCGGGGCTAATCCCCACCCCAGCTGTGGGGTCCCGCCTGGGTCATAAATCTGAGACCCTAAATCCTTACCTGGACAGTGTTCAGAAAGTGCATTCCCTGCAGGAAGCTGGGGGTGTTTGTTGCCGAGATGAGGGGGACGGAGCAACGTGATCCTTAAGCTAGCCTAAGTGGTTTGCACCGGCGCAAATCCATGCATTTCTCTGTTGTACACTACATCACTCAAATTCAAACGCTAAGCATTAGGAAAGTGTTTCTTAGCTCTTGTTTTTTAGTAAAAAATGATGAAGCTAATTTTTGCATTGTGGAGAACTAGCCTTTTTCCACAGGGTTAAGTGGTATTCCCTTGTCCTGCAAGGTTGTGATTCTTAATGTACTATGGGAAGGGTTTCGGAAATGTTTTTACAACATCCCTGTTCTGTTTGTTTGTTTTCCTCCAGTAATCAGATGATGGATTGTGGCCTACATTTTACAGTGTAAAAGTTACATACAGCTTTCATAAGGAAAGAGAAAACACTTTCCATATCTTTTGTTACTGGCATCAAAAGAGCGTCCAATCAGTGTTGTTTTCGTCAACGATGACGATGACGAAATCATTTCGTTGACGCCACTTTTTTCCATGACAAAAACGAGACGATGACGAGATAAAAATGGCTCGTTGATGACTAAAACATGACGAGACGTGTGTGAGTTTTCGTTGACGAGACGAGAATAGACGAAAATGTTAGTGGGTGGTCCGTCAGACGTTTAAAATGCATGACATTTCTGCTTATTGTGCATGCCAATTAAAACCGAAAAAAGTACCTGCCGCTATGGCAAGCCGTTTTAGCGTTAAATGCTCTTTGCCATACTAGTATGGCAAGCCGTTTTAGCATTCCATCCTTGTTTGTCTTTTATGTTCTTAAACATTCCTTCATTATTTATTGGTGAAAATAGTCGATCCGGAAGCTCACATTGTGTTGAACTATAGATCTGCTATTTTCACAACTTATAAGTGACACTACCCAACAGCAAAATACTTACTGACCTACATTAATTTGTTAAAAGACTACTTTTTCCCCTTTTTTTGACTAAAACTAGACTAAAACCTTTTTGACTTCGTCGACTAAAACTAGACTAAAACCTTCTTGACTTTTCGTCGACTAAAATTGGACTAAAACTATCACATATAGAAGTGACTAAAATTTGACTAAAACTAATAACCATTTTAGTCCAAAAGACTAAGACTAAGACTAAATCTAAGATGGTTGTCAAAAACAACACTGCGTCCAATGCTATTTTTGTCCAAGCGATGCCAAGGTTATGGGTTCGATTCCCAGTCAATAAACTGATTAAATCTATACTTTGAATGAAAGGTAATTCTCTTTGGATAACATAGCTGCCAAATGCATAAATGTAAAGTCAGAAACCATTAACAAAACTACACAAAGTTTAAGAAAATATGACCCAGACTACTATTAAATACAGCTTCACTTCCAATAAGGGTTAAAATGGTTTGTGTCGACCACATTATGTTCTGTCTAGTGAATTATTGGCTGCTGAGAGCATGAAACTATTGAAATTCAAGAGACATTCAAAAGCCATAATGGTCTATTCAGTCTGTCATGTTAATATTTTTGCATAATTTTGCATATTATTGTCATTCATGTTAATATTAATACATCAGAGTTTAGGGCATTTAGGTTCTTTCTTATGATTAACAATTTAGTTTCTGTGTTCGGACACTGTGCTGCTCTGCATCCTGAAGCAAAACCAAATTTTTTTTTTATTCAGGCGGAGAGATGGTTGTGTCAATCACAGATTACAGCCTGCGGGACCTGAGGCGGGCTGTTGAAAATGAACCGTGGTGTTTGTTGGACCGCAGCTCTCAGGCCGGTAAGAAAATAAGCTAATGGGTGCTTTGAGCTCGAAGCAGTGGACTGTCAGACCCCCTAAAGGCAGCAGCGCTAGTCTGAGGAGAGGATGGTTGGCAAGACTGGCTGTCTGTTGTACATTAGCCGGATTTCATTTCAGATGGCCTGTAATTATACGGCTGATGGGGGGGAAACGGTTGGTGGTGCCCTGTCATGATAAAAGCGAGTAAAGGGGTGGAACTTGAGGACGTTATAATAGCCACGTACACACTGCAAAGTTTCAGGAGTGACAACTGCATTTAAAGCTATTGTATGTAGTTTTTCTGTATTTTTGAGATTTTGGAGCCCCCTAAAGTTAAATGAGTGAAATTCATTAGTCACAATTACAGTAGATGGCTGTACACATGCATTTGTTGAGCACAAATTTGTAGGGAAGGCTTGAAGGAGAACACTTCCAGAACAAAAATGTTCAGATAATGTACTCATGCCCTTTTCATCAAAGATGTTCAGGTCTTTCTTTCTTCAGTCGTAAAGAAATTATGTATTTTAAGGAAAACTTTTAGAATTTTTCTCCATATTGTTACATAGGGACGTGAGACAGTCGGATCCATATGCACGCTTTTATTAAGGTGAAGCACAGACATGGTCATAAACTGGCAGAAGGGTCGAGCAACAGCAAACGGATAAAACAAAGGCAAAACACAAGAGTAATCCAGACAGGGGAGGGTCGAAAACAGCGGCAAACTTAATCCAACGGGGCAAGACAAATGAGTAATCCAAAAGGGCTGGCAGGAGATCGAGAAACCAGACAGGGCAATATAAACACGGAAACACAAGACAGAACTAGAAAAACAAGGGAACGCTTTGTACGGCGGGTGAAAGTGCAAACCGTGCAATGGAAGATGGGAAGTGTAGTCCAGGGTGAAGTGTGAGAGTCTATGTAAAGAGCGGGCGACCCTCGGGTTGTGAGCGGACGGGAGAACACAGGCAGTGTTCGTAACACATATAGTGGACTTCTATGGTGCCCAAACTAAAATGTAGTTTAAATGTGTCTTCAAACGATCCTAAATGCAGTTGTTAACGATCCCAGACGAGAAGGAAGGGTCTTATCTAGCGTTTTTTTTTTTTTTTTTTTTACAATTTCTATACTTTTTAACCTTAAACGCTCGTCTTGTCTTGCTCTTCCTGAACTAAAGTTTGCGAAGTGAACATGCAAAGAGGATCAAACACCCTTAACAAACAAGGTAAAACAGCAATGTAGGGTGATTTTGAAGTTGAGGGAGACAATGAGATGGGAGTTTTTCAACATACCCTAGTGCCTTGAACTGGAATACACAGAGTTCACGCAGAGCAAGACAAGATGAGCATTTGAGGTTAAAAAGTATATAAATTGTAATAAAAAAACACGATCTTTTCGCTAGATAAGACCCTTCTTCCTCAGATGGGATTGTTTACAACTGCATTTGGGATCATTTGAAGCCACATTTAAACTGCATTTTTGAAGTTCGATATCTGGGAACCATAGAAGTCCACTATAAAGAGAAGTATTTTTCTCAAAAAACATTCTTTACGACTCAAGAAAGAAAGACGAACATCTTAGATGAAAAGGGGGTGAGTAGATTATCTGTAAATTTTTGTTCTGGAAGTGAACTTCTCCTTTAAGTTTTAGGGTGCTTTAATTTTTTAGCTATATTTTAGTTTTTTATATATATTTTATAACATTTAAAAGCTAAAACATTAAAATAAAAGCTAATTCAGAACAATAATAAATACTATAACACTATATAAGTAATACTAAAATAACACTTAAGTGAATTGGATTTGTCACTCGTGTAATATAGCCAGTGTGTGTGTTCTAAATGCCACATCATCAAACGTCCTATTGGACAGTGAGGAAATAATAACCCAATTAGATCATGACTTGGAGTTTCTTCAGTGGAGAGAACATCTGTGAAGTCCTTGTGTGACCTCACAGGATCTTTAGATTAGAGTTTATCCCTTCAGCTGAGTGGATGTAACTGCATAATGACAGGCCCCCCTCACTACTGATGAGGCAATTTTCCCAAAACTTACTCAAAATTAGTCACATCTCCACCATCTCAAGAATTCATCTGCTGGCTTCTCCATACACTCACTTTATCCCTTCATTAGGTCATCGTCCAGCGTATGTTTTTCCTTAGGAATGATGTAAGGTGACTCCAGAATTCCAGCCTCCAGTTCTCCTAAAACAAACAAAATACATGCGTTCTTCATTACAAAGCGCTGGTGAAAAGTTCACTTACATCAATATTTATAACTATATGGAAGCTTGTTTCCACTACTGAATAAAAAACATTTTATTTGACAATTCAGACTTTTTTCTCGCATTTGCGAGTTTACATCTCACAATTCTGACTTTTTTCTCAGACTTGTTAAATATAAACTCACAATTGTGAGTTATTAATTAAGAATTGTGAGATAAAAACCTACAAATCAGACTTCTTTCTCAGAATTTCATGATATTAACTCACAGTTGCGAGTCGTAAGTCAGAATTGTGATATGAACTCACAAATCAAGACTTTTTTTTAACTGGTATAAGATATAAACTGGCAAATCCGATTTTTTTTCTCAGAATTGCATGATATTAACTTGTAATTGTGAGTTATAAAGTCTGAATTGCAAGATCTAAACTTTTTTCTCAGAATTTCATGATATAAACTCATAATTGCGAGTTATAAAGTCAGAATTGTGTGATAAAAAGTTGCAATTCTGAGAAAAAAGTAAACTACGAAATATTAACTCACAATTCTGACTTTTTTTTTCTCAGGATTGAGAGTGTATATCTTGTAATTGCAAGTAAAGTCAGAATTGTGAGATATAAACTCACAATTCTTAAAACATATCAGCCTTTTTCCTCCTCAAAATTGGACTTTATAACCCGCAATTGCAAGTTTATATATCTTTTATAAATCTGTTTTTTATTGTTGTTTCATACAGACATTATTATATGAAAGCCTGTTTCCGGCACTGAATTAAAAAAAGGGTTTCGCGACTTTTAATCTCACAAGAATTGAGAGATATAAACTCGCATTTGCGAGAAAAAAAGTCTGAATTGCAAGATATAACTTACGTGTGCAAGAAGAAAAGGTCAGAATTGCAAGATACAAACTTGCAGTTGCAAGAAAAAAATTTAGAATTGCGAGATAGAACACATTTGCGAGAAGAAAGTCAGAATTGCGAGATATAAACTTTACAATTTATATCTCACAATTCTGACTTTTTTTTTAATTGTTTTCATACAGACATATATGAAAGCCTGTTTCTGCCCATTAATACATTTTTTAAATAGGTTATTGCGACTTTTTATCTCACAAAAATTGAGAAATAATTCACATTTGTGAGAAAAAAGTCAGAACTGTGAGATATAGTCACAATTGCAAGAAAAAAATGTAGAATTGTGAGATATAATCTCATTTGCGAGAAAAAAGTCAGAATTGTGAGATGTAAACAAGAACAAAGTTTTCGCCACTGAATAAAAAAATTGGAAAAAAGGTTATTGTCACTTTTTATTTCACAAGAATTGCGAGATAGCCTAAAAACTTGCATTTTTGCGAGAAAAAAAGATTTACAAGAAATAGACATTTGCGAAAAAAGGCATAGTTGTAATTTCATATCACTTTCTCTTCATTAACACATTCTGACTTTATTGCTTTTTTGAAATTGTTGTTTCATAAAGACATTATTGTGGAATATAATAGGGCTGGGCAATTTGGCTTAGAATCAAAATCTCGATTAATTGAACATTTTAACCCGATTACGATTAATGAACGATTATTTTATTTATTAATAAAATTATATTTAATTATATTTATATAATAATTATTTTTTTGCCCTCATAGTTCACTGACAAGTTTTGTACAGTAAATATGTTCACATATTACAAGCGAGAGATTTTTGGATGAAGGGTGCATTACTTGATTTTAAAATAATTGAAGGAAACACACTATCTACGATCTATGATTATTAATTGAACATCAGTGTTGAACAACTGAAATTAAAGCAAGCATTGCTTAAAACGAAAAGTCACATTTTTCTTAAATTAGTGAAAATAAATAACTTGCACTATTGGAAACAAAATAAATAATTTTCAATGTTTTTCATATTAAAAGTAGAAAATAAGCAGTATCTCCTCTAAATAAAATTACCCTTGTATATCCTGTAAAAATACTTTTTACTGTATAAATACTGTTTAAGCTCTCCATCGACATGTCGGCAGAATAACGGAACGGAGCGCTTGCGTTTTTTAAAGGGAAAGTAATTGAAATAATCTTCCTGGAAAAATTTTAACGATTATAGGTTCTGAATGTCGATTTCGATTATTTTTCGATTAATCGCCCAGCCCTAGAATATAATATAACAAAATAAAAAAGGTTATTGTGACGTTTTATCTCAATAATTGCGAATTGTCAGATTTGTGTGATACAAACTCCCATTTGCGAGAAAAAAGCTTACATCTCACAATTCTGACTCTAGAACTCGCAATTGCAAGTTTATATCACACAATTCTGACTTTATTTCTTACAATTGAGAGTTTGTATTATGCAATTCTGAGAAAAGTCTTAATAACTTTTTTTTATTCAGTGGCAGAAATGGGCTTCCATATAATAAAAGAAAAAAAAGTGTTGCAGTTGCAATGGAAATCCAGAGTTTGCGAGAAACAAATTCATTATTAAGCCATTTTAGTAGAAGTAAACATGAATTTTTAAAGTAGTAGACTGGAATGTTGTTTTTAACCTTTAAAGAAACCAGAAACACATTTTGCCATTTAAAATGCACAATAAATAAAGCAAGTCACAATTAATAGCATGTTTCCCGTCTTCTGTAGTGCAACTAAAGGAACAGCCAAACCTCAGTCTCACACTCCTGCTCCCACAGCTCAAAAGCTGAGAACAATCAATTTGACAAAAAAATGAGCAAGCAAAATCTTAACAATTACATCAATTTACTGCGGTCATAAACTTTAGTGGAAATGTAAAACCTGATGTATGTCTGAACCAAATACAATTCATATTGAATGCAATCAATCTGGCCACCTTAAGAGAGCCATGAGGCTTTGCTGAAATGAGTCGTGGCCTCCGGAGAGCTCTTAAAAAGCGAGTATCACACTTAAGGTGGTCCAGTGCTAAATGGGAGGCAGATGCTTGTGTGTGAGCACCGGCTCATTCCATTTGAGTGCTTTTGGATACAAATGTGTATCTAAATCTGTCAGTGGACATCAGTCACTGTGCACATCACCTCTCGCTAAAGCAGAAGATGGTTAGATGTTTACAGATTCGCTTCTGTCAGGCTCCTGAGGGCAACACATTGAGTAGCCTCTTAAAATCTGTGTCCATATCAACAGCATAAATCCAAATGATGCTAAGAGTAATGAAATCCAAGCTCAAGCCAAAAAAAAAAAAATTCACTAATACAATGATTTCATGTTTTTTATATATATTTTTTAATTTATATATTACATATATTATTAATATATTAAATGTAATTTTATTTAATTCTAATTTATGTATTATGTATATTGTTAATATCAATATATTAACAGAATTTTAGTGTAACATAAATTATTAATATATAATATAATAAAATATTAATATTACTTTAATGTAACTATATTATTTATATTACTTCATGTATTAAATCATGTTTTTATTATAAAATATATAGGCTTATATTTTCTTCTTCTTCTTCTTTGGCATAATTGTGGCATTTAAGCTAATTTTACCTTCTAATTTTTATTCTTTTTCAGTGTACAAAACTGACTAAAACAATGATTGTATATACAAAAAAATTACTTTATATAACAAATTAATATAGAACATAATTGTATTTTTAATCTTTTGTGTAATGTATTAAATTATATTTTATGGTATATTTTCCATTATTATTTTAGAATATTATTACTATATAGTCTGTATGTAGGATTGTGGGTATATGTGCATATATTAGCAAAATACTGAATACTAAAATAACTGTCAAAATAAAAAAATAAAAAATAAAAACATTATTAAGCAATATTATAAAATATAAAACAATATTGTATGTTTAATAATATTAATTATTTAAATAATGTTTTAATCTAATTTATATATTACAAATATTATTTTATTAATACAATTTTAATGTAATATGATTATTATTTATATAATAATAATGTATTATATATTTTTCCATTATATTATTATTATTATATAGTCTATATGTGGGTACATGTGCATATATAAGCAAAAGGTATAACTAAAAAGAACTGTTTCTTAAATATTAAATAATATTATATGTTTAATAATATGTTTTTAATGTTTTTTAATAATGTTTTTTGCATTATTTTTTGTATAATGAGAAAATGAGTGGGAATGAAAATAATGCAGAAAATTAAACAGAATTTTTATATAAAATGATTATTAAAAATGAGTAATTATTATTATTATTTAATAAATTATTAATCATTTATTATTATAAATGAATGTAGAACAGATATTTTTATATTTAATCACTTGTATAATGTATTAAATAACATTTTTATTATATATTATTTATATTATTATTATTATTTTATTATTATTATTATTATTATTATTATATAGTCTTTTTTAAAAACTGTTTTTTAAATATTAAATAATATTGTTTAATAATGTTTTGTTCTAATTTATATATTACAATATTATTATTATTATTCATATAATCTATATTTAATATTAATATTATTAAAATTATTAAATATTTTTTATTATAAAATATAGGCTATATCATAAATCAGGTTTTTTTTTTTTTTGCATAATGTAAAAAATTGAGTGGGAATGAAAATCATGTACAAAAAAAGTTTTAGGATCATAAACTAAACAGAATATCCCTTTAGTGACAAGTTTCATGAAAGTTGTGTGAATTTAAATAACCCAAAATGACAAAAATAAATAATTAAATAGTTTACTCTTCAGAGCCTATTTATATACCAAATATGTTGTTTACATGTTTTCTTTTGTCAACTGACAACTGATAATAATGTGTAGTACCTTAAATATACTCAGTGCAAAAAACCTTGAAAGTTCACTGAGGTCAGACGCAATGTGACCAGCTTTTGTTTCTGCTCCTCAGACAGGCTCAGACGACCTTGGCCGGTCCCGCTTTTGACTGACTGCATTAGACTGTTTTGTTCCGAGACTGAAATTGATACCGGGCTGACCGCGGCCTCTTGATCCCGCTGAAGGATCAGGTACCTTTTAACAGCGGAAGCGCGAAAGCTGCAGATTCCACAGCGCCACTCAACGTGTCACGGCGAGAGCGCGGAGGGCGGCAACGGCACTACTGGGCTCAATCACTTGAACTTCTCTCATGTTTGCCCCCACGCTGACACTCCCAGTGCTGTTGACGCCCCTCGATCCATCTTCATCGGCCAGCGGAGCTCCTTGACCCCCCGGATGGGGCGGACCAGGTAGCGCAACATCACAGGCCTTTAAAAGGCAATTCGTGGGAAAAATGGGTTGAAACCTTCACATTGACAAAGCGCTAAACTGTGACGTGCACTAATGCACATGTGGTTTTGATTCCTAGTCCCACGTTAATGGCAAATGTCAACCTGAAGTAATAACTTTGGTCTAAGTGACCAAATGAAAATGGTCAAATTTATGACATTTATTGTTGAACAATGAAATTCACCTTCAAACTAATTATTTTCCATATATTTATATTAAAATATTTTATATAATCACAAAATAATTCATCCTTAATTGTGAAGTATTCTATTACCAAATATACAGTCGTGGCCAAAAGTTTTGAGAATGACACAAATATTAGTTTTCACAAAGTTTGCTGCTAAACTGCTTTTAGATCTTTGTTTCAGTTGTTTCTGTGATGTACTGAAATATAATTACAAGCACTTCATACATTTCAAAGGCTTTTATCGACAATTGCATGACATTTATGCAAAGAGTCAGTATTTGCAGTGTTGGCCCTTCTTTTTCAAGACCTCTGCAATTCGACTGGGCATGCTCTCAATCAACTTCTGGGCCAAATCCTGACTGATAGCAACCCATTCTTTCATAATCACTTCTTGGAGTTCGTCAGAATTAGTGGGTTTTTGTTTGTCCACCCGCCTCTTGAGGACTGACCACAAATTCTCAATGGGATTAAGATCTGGGGAGTTTCCAGGCCATGGACCCAAAATGTCAATGTTTTGCTCCCCGAGCCACTTAGTTATCAGTTTTGCCTTATGGCACGGTGCTCCATCGTGCTGGAAAATGCATTGTTCTTCACCAAACTGTTGTTGGATTGTTGGAAGAAGTTGCTGTTGCGGGTGTTTTGGTACCATTCTTTATTCATGGCTGTGTTTTTGGGCAAAATTGTGAGTGAGCCCACTCCCTTGGATGAGAAGCAACCCCACACATGAATGGTCTCAGGATGCTTTACTGTTGGCATGACACAGGACTGATGGTAGCGCTCACCTTTTCTTCTCCAGACAAGCCTTTTTCCAGATGCCCCAAACAATCGGAAAGAGGCTTCATCGGAGAATATGACTTTGCCCCAGTCCTCAGCAGTCCATTCGCCATACTTTTTGCAGAATATCAATCTGTCCCTGATGTTTTATTTTTGAAGAGAAGTGGCTTCTTTGCTGCCCTTCTTGACACCAGGCCATCTTCCAAAAGTCTTGGCCTCACTGTGCGTGCAGATGCGCTCACACCTGCCTGCTGCCATTCCTGAGCAAGCTCTGCACTGGTGGCACTCCGATCCCGCAGCTGAATCCTCTTTAGGAGACGATCCTGGCGCTTGCTGGACTTTCTTGGACGCCCTGAAGCCTTCTTAACAATGCAGTGGAAAGTTTTTTTTGGGATTAAGTTAATTTTCATGCCAAAGAAGGACTAAGATTTTTTTAGCACACTAAGGCTGCATTTATTTGATCAAAAATACAGTAAAAAATTTCATAACAATTTAAAATATCTACTTTCTATATTAATATATTTTCAATTGGAATTTATTCCTGTGATCAAAGCTGAATTTTCAGCATTGTTATTTCAGTTTTCAGTGTCACATGATTATTCTAATATGCTGATTTGCTTATATTACAGTAATATTCTTGTGGAAACCATGCATTTATTTGAAATAGAAATCTTTTGTAACATTATAAATGTTACTTTTGATCATTTCAGTGCATCCTTGCTAAATAAAAGCAATAATTTCTTGCAAAAACAAAAATCTTACTGACTCTGAACTTTTGAATGGTAGTGTATATGTGACCCTGGACCACAAAACCAGTCATAAGAGTACATTTTTTTAAATTAAGATTTATATATAATTTGAAAGCTGAATAAATAAGCTTCCCATTTGTTAGGATAGGACAATATTTGGCCCAGATACAACTATACAACAACAAAAAATTTAATATTGGCAAAATTTAAAGTTGTCCAAATTAAGTTCTTAGCAATGCATATTACTAATAAAAAAATAAGTTTTGATATATTTACGGTAGGAAATTTACTAAATATTTTCATGGAACATGATCTTTACTTAATATCCTCATGACAAATTAATAACTTTGGCCCATACAATGTGTTGTTGGCAATTGCTACAAATATACCCATGCTACTTTTGACTGGTTTTGTGGTCCAGGGTCACATAGTAATCAACATCATGCCACAAAAGCTTCTACTGAACCCGACATGCTCCTTAAAGAGACGGGCAGAAATAAATGACGTTTTGGACTTTAAACTGCGGTATTCAAGGTTGCAATGAAAATATTATTGTTCTGTCATTGACAGAAATATGAAGGCCAAACAAAAGGAGAACTTGAGCATTCAGGAAAGAGTGTGGTTTACACCACTGCACTAAACATTTCACGATCAAATCTGGTGATTTACAAACGGGCCATTTTGATGAGATGATTGGGGACAGAGGAAGTGTGCGTACACCTCTTTTTCCGTCAAAGTGTTCACTGCGCTCCTGAGATGCTCAATTGTGGTTTACAGCTGTTTAAACACAAAGATATTCTCACTGTGGTCAGTATAAGGAACCCAATTAGGCAGTAAAGTTGAACTGTAGAGGGGAATAAAAACTGGAGGAGGATCCAAGTCAGTGAACTGAGGTGCCTGCTGCAGTTGCCAGAGGTCGCCATGAAGTGGAGCCATTTGGCATCGAATGTTATTCTGGTGGGACACAGGAGCTTTATTTCCCACTCCAAACACTGGTGTTACCCTGATTTATGGGCAATGGGGTTTATGATATGAAACGTGTCAGTTTTAGGTTAAAATTCATGAGAAGGTGAGAGAGAATTCACAAATATATCACTTGTCACCACGTAAGGAACACGCGGTCGATTTGGAAATCCTTTTTTTTCCGATAACAAAATCAGCTTCTCAGGTGAACCAGCGTCACACAGCTGTACTGGAACACTAGAGAATATTGTTTCCATTGACTTTAAGTACATATTGGTTTCAAAATTACTGTAAGATGTAGATTTAAAAGTCTAAATGATCATTTGGTTTCTTTACAGGTGACGTGTTGTGGTTATATCATGATAAATCTTTTTTATTTAAATAAAACATTATGTAGTGTTTGAAAGTCAAATTCATTTTAGTGAAAGAGTTTGTTTGAACAGTTCTTAAAGCATTATATGTCTTCTTTTGTGCTGAACAATATTTTAATTATACAAATTAATAAATAACAAATTATATTATAGTTTAATTATATACATTTAAATGTTTTTAGTGTCAATTTTTAAGTTAAACCTTCATCTTTTTTGCACTAAAAAAGCATGGCTCCGGTTTTATACTAAATATTATTAATAAATCAATATTTAAAAAGTATATTGCCCCCAAGTATTTTAGAGAAGTTAGCAGCATTATGTTGTATTATTATTTGTTATTTTAGTGGGACTGTTTCAAAATAGCTTGAGTGTAGTTTACATTACTAGTTGTTTGGTGAACTAGTTTAAAAGTGTGTGCATGTAGTTTTACATGCCTTACTATTAGATGGGTGAACTAGTTTAAAAGAGCTATAATGTAGTTTTAAATACTTTAATTTACTACTAGCTTGGTGAACTAGTTAAAAAGAGCTTGTATGTGGTTTTACAAACTTTAAATTACTAGTAACTTGAAGCTTGGTGAACTAGTTAAAAAGAGCTTGGATGTGGTTTTACAAACTTTAAATTACTAGTAGCTAGAAGGATTTACATACTAGTAGCTTGGTGGACTAGTTCAAAAGACTTTGAATGTAGTTTTACATACTTTACTAATGGCTTGGTGAGTTTAAAAAGACACTAAATGTAGTTTTACATACTTTAATTGCTATTTGTTGAGCTAGTTAAAAGGAGTTTGAATGTAGTTTTACATATTCCAAATTACTAGAAGCTAATAGCTTGTGAACTAGTTAAAAAAAGCTTGGATGTGGTTTTAAAAACGTTAGCTAGAAGGTTTTACATACTGTACTAGTAGCTTGGTGAACTAGTTTAAAAAGAGCTCAAATGTACAGGTGCTGGTCATACAGTATAATTAGAATATCTTGATGAAGTTGATTTATTTCACTAATTCCATTCAAGAAGTGAAACGTGTATAATGTATACATTCATTCCACACAGACTGATATATTTCAAGTGTTTATTTCTTTTAATTTTGATGATTATAACTGACAACTAATCAAAACCCCAATTCAGTATCTCAGAAAATTTGAATATTGTGAAAAGGTTCAGTATTGAAGACACCTGGTGCCACACTTTAATCAGCTAATTAACTCAAAACACCTACAAAGGCCTTTAAATGGTCTCTCAGTTTAGTTGTTTAGAATGTATACATTATACAAGTTTCACTTCTTGAATGGAATTAGTGAAATAAATCAGTTCTGAAGATATTCTAATTATATGACCAGCACCTGTACTTTTATATACTTTCCTGCTAACTTGGTGAACTAGTTTAAAGAGAGCTTGGATGTGATTTTACAAACTCTAAATGACTAGTAGCTAGAAGATTTTATATAGGCTACTTTACTAGTAGCTTGTTGAACTAGATTAAAAAGAGCTTGAATGTAGTTTTACATACTTTAATTACTACTTGGTGAACTAGTTTAAAAAAGCTTGAATTACTAGTAGCTTGTGAACTGATAGCTTCTCCAAAACATTGTTGTACAGTCGTGGCCAAAAGTTTTGAGAATGACACAAATATTAGTTTTCACAAAGTTTGCTGCTAAACTGCTTTTAGATCTTTGTTTCAGTTTCGGTGATGTACTGAAATATAATTACAAGCACTTCATATGTTTCAAAGGCTTTTATCGGCAATTACATGACATTTATGCAAAGAGTCAGTATTTGCAGTGTTGGCCCTTCTTTTTCAGGACCTCTGCAATTCGACTGGGCATGCTCTCAATCAACTTCTGGGCCAAATCCTGACTGATAGCAACCCATTCTTTCATAATCACTTCTTGGAGTTTGTCAGAATTAGTGGGTTTTTGTTTGTCCACCCGCCTCTTGAGGATTGACCACAAGTTCTCAATGGGATTAAGATCTGGGGAGTTTCCAGGCCATGGACCCAAAATTTCAACGTTTTGGTCCCCGAGCCACTTAGTTATCACTTTTGCCTTATGGCACGGTGCTCCATCGTGCTGGAAAATGCATTGTTCTTCACCAAACTGTTGTTGGATTGTTGGAAGAAGTTGCTGTTGGAGGGTGTTTTGGTACCATTCTTTATTCATGGCTGTGATTTTGGGCAAAATTGTGAGTGAGCCCACTCCCTTGGATGAGAAGCAACCCCACACATGAATGGTCTCAGGATGCTTTACTGTTGGCATGACACAGGACTGATGGTAGCGCTCACCTTTTCTTCTCCAGACAAGCCTTTTTCCAGATGCCCCAAACAATCGGAAAGAGGCTTCATCGGAGAATATGACTTTGCCCCAGTCCTCAGCAGTCCATTCGCCATACTTTTTGCAGAAGATCAATCTGTCCCTGATGTTTTTTTTTTGGAGAGAAGTGGCTTCTTTGCTGCCCTTCTTGAGATCAGGCCATCGTCCAAAAGTCTTGGCCTCACTGTGCGTGCAGATGCGCTCACACCTGCCTGCTGCCATTCCTGAGCAAGCTCTGCACTGGTGGCACTCCGATCCCGCAGCTGAATCCTCTTTAGGAGACGATCTTGGCACTTGCTGGACTTTCTTGGACGCCCTGAAGCCGCCTTAGCAAGAATTGAACCTCTTTCCTTGAAGTTCCTGATGATCCTATAAATTGTTGATTTAGGTGCAATCTCAGTAGCCACAATATCCTTGCATGTGAAGCCATTTTTATGCAACGCAATGATGGCTGCACGTGTTTCTTTGCAGGTTAACAATGGAAGAACAATGATTTCAAGCATCACCCTCCTTTTAACATGTCAAGTCTGCCATTCTAACCCAATCAGCCTGACATAATGATCTCCAGCCTTGTGCTCGTCAACATTCTCACCTGAGTTAACAAGACGATTACTGAAATGATCTCAGCCGGTCCTTTAATGACAGCGATGAAATGCAGTGGTGTTTTTTTCAGGATTAAGTAAATTTTCATGGCAAAGAAGGACTATGCAATTCATCTGATCACTCTTCATAACATTCTGGAGTATATGCAAATTGCTATTATAAAAACTTAAGCAGCAACTTTTCCAATTTCCAATATTTATGTAATTCTCAAAACTTTTGGCCACGACTGTACATCATGTCATTGCCAGAAAATGAGAAAAGGAGACCCACTTTGCTCCAATCACACCATTTATGGACCACGATAGCAACTTCAAGGCTTTTAGCTGTTTTATTCTGGTCTGAAACATGCTTTGACCTCATATTGCTTTTCTCTTTCATATTTCAGTGGTTTGAAGATGTAAAAATTGACCTCTTCTGTGGAAGTTGGAAAGATACATCTGAAAATGTGGACCGCAGCGATGTGATGATAACCCCAGTGGACATTTATTTAAGTGCTAGTGTTATTTTGACTGATTTTAAGTAATTTGTTATTCTTCCTGGTTTGCGCTGGCCTGCTGTAGAATCTGTTTTCAGTGGCGTACATCCATCTACTTTCTCTGGGCTTCCTGGTTAATTCTCTTACCACCTGCTCAACATCTCGCCTCAATACCGCCAAACACGCCGCTCAGCAGAGGGCCTCATCAAACCTGGATCTCCACTTTAAAACTCACCAGCATGTCAGAAGAATAAATACTGCCTCGGGCACCTGTGGGTTTACAGATAAATGACTTTCAACACTGCCTTCAAAGATGTACATTTTTGTAGTCATATTCTTATGCTATTTACTATCTTTAAAATAACATTAAAATAAAAATATTTCTTGCAATTAAAAAAAAAAGTCATTTAAAAATAATAGGGTATGTCAAATGTCACCTGACCAAACCCGGAAATGATGGCGATAGACTTTTAAGGTTATCAGTTAAACGAGCTAGCCGTTTTTATTGTGGATGTTTTATTCTTTATTTATATATAGTAAAAAAAGGTTAAAAAATCGTTTATATATCAATTCACATATGTGATGGACATTGGTTATGGTCATCTTTAGTGTGTACTTTGAAGGCATCTTGAGAAAATCTTATTCATATTTAACGAGGCTCATGCAAACAGCGTGAACCGGAAGCAATGAGACCTGTTTAGCAGAAAACGGAAGTCTGTTGCAAACGTTATTTTATTAAGTAAAGACAGTCAATTACTGTCTTTCCGCTAGAGGGTCTACCTAAAGTTTTTCGCGCCATACCGAATTTTAGCATTACTGACCACCAGAACCGCAACTATGAGTTTTAATAACTATAACCTTGTACATGCATATAAACAAACGCTATTTTATTAAATAAATGCATTACACAGAACAGAACACAAATAGCGTTGGTACACGACTCTTATTAGCTTTATTATCTTACCAGAAACGCAAATATAACTTGTGTACTGGAGGTACATTATTTATTAAATCGGTCGCTTTTCTTCTAGTCAGGTCCATTTTGTTTGTATAAAACTTTTCATAACATCTTGTTTCAAAGGAGCTCTACGAATAGGAGAATATATGGCCTTGACAGCAAAGACTAGAAAATTCAACACACAACGGACGGATTTTCTCCATTCAGAAATCAGGTAAGGCTTTTAAAAACTTTGATATCCACACGAGGGCAGCAAACTACAGTTTTGGACGTGAACCTGACAGATCACTAGCTTCAAAATACTGTAATAGATTTGAAGTTATAATCTATAATGTTTTAAGTCTATATAGATTATATAGGTTTTAGGTTGAATATAACCCTGGTGAAAAAACCTGGTCAACCAGCCTGGTTTTAGCTGCTCAGCAGGCTGGTTTTAGAGGCGTTTTGGCCACTTTTCCAGCCTGACCAGGCTGATCTTAGCTGGTCAGGCTGGGAAACCACCAGCTAAAACCAGCCTGGCCAGGCTGGGAGACCGGCTAAAACCAGCTACTTCCAGCTGAAACCAGCTAAGACCAGCCAACCAGCCTAGGCTGGTTTTAGCTGTTTTTTTTTCAGCAAGGAATTTCTTTAACGTTACAAATCACCTCATTTCAAATAATATGGGATATGAAAATCATCTGAAATCCCTTTATTAAGATTTTACAGATTGTGATGGTAAAATGTCTTTATTATGAGCTCCACGATACAGCTGATGGGCACTCCAAGTCTTTAACCCAGTTAAAGGTGGGTTTTTGAGCTGGTTTGTAGCTGGTTCATGCTGATTTAGGTAGTTGACAACCCAAACTAGACCAGTTTGGTCCAGCAACAAACCACTTAAGGTTTGTATGACCTGGTCATACCATATGGTTTCATACTCAAGATGGTTTACCAGGTCTCACCTGCTAGTCAGATACATAAACCAGCCTGAACCAGGTAGAAACCAACTATGTTCTTGCATTACCATTTAGAATCAAACATTTTCTATCCATCATGATCCTCAGGAATTCAACGATGCTGGACATTCAGTCTGGATTTGTAGAAGTTAAGTTTTATTTATTGGCTTTGATAAGTGTTTATCTCTCCAGGCCCTCTGGAGATTCATTTTGATTCTTCTCGCATTCCTGCTTGTCCTTTTCCATTTGTTCCTGCTCTTTGGCGTCCATTTCCTTCAGTTTTTCCTCCACGTCGTTGGGAATCTCCACCTCCATCAGATTCTCCATTCCCGCCTCCGGCTCGTCTCCAATCAAAACCTTAATCAAAGACACACGAAATTGCACATGAAACCCTAATGGACCTCAATATGTTCCGTCAGAGTCGCATATCGAGAGAAAAGTGGTAATGACGCAGGACGGGAGCTAATGAGATGCCAGACAGCACTTCACTTTTACTGTCATTCCCAAGTAGCAATTTCGGGAAGCCAACAACATGGAAAAACTTCAGTAACTTGATAGCTGTTAAAGTCGTGTTAGTTAAAAACTGCTGCATTATGAAAAAGCACCCATTAATCCTGGATAAATATTAGCCTCGTTCGGCACTTGGCATATTAGCTGTTTTATTGACGCTAATTAAAATGGTTGGGTTAAGGCAAATAGCCGAACCACTGCTTCTGGCCTGGAGTTCAAAAGGGATCTCCCAGACGTTATGGAGAATATCATGCTTTAATAGGAGACCCTGTGACATCTTTTCCATGGGGCCGTACCCAAATATACGCCTGCCACGATGCAAGGAACAGGCTTTTTCCACCAAATTAGTGTCTCTTGCTTTTTTTGACCAAACTCATAAATCCTGGTTTTGGAGAACTGGAACTGATCTGCCTACTGTCTGGGATCTTCCAAAGCACAACAATCCACATCTACAAAATTGTTGCATGTGACGATCTTGCAAAAGTGATGCAATAGAGATGCAATCATGTAATTGGACGCAACTGCATTGATTTGAACTGGAACCTAATAATCTAATGATATGACACACTCAGCATAAAAACCACAGTATACACAAGTATTGGATAAAATTGTCTCATAATATCAACTCTCATCTGCCATCTTGAATTAGTTTCTAAGCTCAGTGCAATGTATTCTGGGATTGCTTTATCCTTGCAGGATATATGTATTGCTGCCTTAAATGTTATTAGAGGAAACGTTACTATACCTGGACAAGTTTCTCACAGGCTGAAATCACATGTGGATCCTTCTCCCATTTGTGAAACTCTCTTATGATGGGATACACGTTCTTGTTATTCATAATCTGTCGGCCCACTTTAGTAGCTGTAAGCTAAATACAAACATATCATTAAGAAACAGAGCTAAAGAATAGCTAAAACCAACATAAAAGAGTTGATGGTGATTATATACTACCGGTGCTTTTATTCAGCAAGGATCCATTAAACTGATTAAAATTGGCGGTTTTGAAGTTTATAGGTTATAAAATATTAATAAAAAATGTGTCACTCGAGATTGTAGTAATGATGCTAAAAATTCAGCTTTGCATCACAGAAATAAATTATATTTTAAAATAGAAGACAGTTATTTTAAATTGTAATAATATTTCACAATTATATTGGTTTTACTGTATTTTCTATTAAATAAATGCAGCCTTGGTGAGCAGAAAAGACTAAAAAACATTTGAAAAATCTTACCGGCCCCAAACATTTCAATGGTTATCTAAGTCAATTACTTCAATACAGGCAACACATATATATACACTGTAATAAATGAAGGATTTGAGATGCTGTTCTTACAAGCATCAGGGTTTCTAAGAGCATCTTGCGGATATCAGCATCATCTTCTCTCTTTTTATCCTCTGGCAGGTATTGCAAGTCCACCGGCAAACCTGTGAACAGTTTATAATTATGTTAAAAAGTGAAGTATTGATTGTTTTACGGGTTAAAATAGTGGTGCAATAATCAAACACTTCACCTTTAAAACATTTTTAGAAGGAAAGTGGTGCTTGCTGTCATAATCCAATCACTTCGAATAGAAAAAGCATGTCTCTTAATATTTTGGGTTTGTTCAAATCTCAAACCTATAGTCCAAAAATACTCCTATTAAAGCAGATTAAAGTATGTCACAGCTGAAGTTATACAGAGTCTGAAAGGATTTCAGAAAGGTCTTATAAGGTCACTTATTAACTAGGTTTCTGCCCTATTTTGGTCAGAAAAGCATGATGCGTAAGTGGAAAAGATGGTATATATAAAGTTTTCAAACAGCTTTTATGAAACCGCAAACTTTGAACAAAAATTCTGGCTTAGCAAATTCACAACTTCCTGCTGTAATAGTGGTATTTCCACTTTGCTCATTCCATTTTCCTTACACATGTTTTGGATAATATAATAAACATTTAACCCAAAGTGTCATCAAAACGCGTAAACAGCGCCACCTATTGGACATATGAAAGTTTTAGTGTTTCTACACTGGTGAAGCTGAAGGACATAAACCTGACTTAAAAAGCATTACCTTCATTCTCTTCCTCAGAAAGCTCCTCTGGTCCAGCTAATGGTAATAAGAGGTATGGTAAAATATCCACCGCATCACTGAGCAACCACTCATGATGCGCTGTATGGACGAAAGGCATATTTAATGAGAATGAATTCCTCTGGGATTCATTTTATGCATTGGCTTTTCTTTCAATGATGAAAGTTGTAGCAATCAAATCATTTACTCTTTACATTTACTTTATTCATTAAGCAGACATTATTGATATAGATTACTAAGCCAGCACAAGCACTGAGATAAATAACTTACCATAGTCGAAGCAGCAATTTCTAAGCGTTCCCACCACTCCTCCTCGTCTGGTGGTTGATTCCTCATACTGCGTGTATGGCAGAAGCCTCTGAATCACACACCTGTAGAAACACATATGAAACAATCAGTTATACTGTTTTCTATGCTTTTGGAGATTACCATGGTATTATAATGTTTTGTTGACCCGTACCATAATAATACCATATTTTGGAAATTTACCATGATTTTTTTTTTACACATATCACCATGTTTTTGAACATGTACTATGGTAATATTGTGGGCTTTTTTTTTTTTTTACCTGTACAATGATATCATGTCTTCGAACATGTACTATGGTAACATTGTGGGCTTTTTTACCCATACCATGAAGATAGCATGTTTTTGAACATGTACTCTGATAATATTGTGGGTTTTTTGACCTGTAGCATGATGTTTTTAGACATGTACTATGGTAATATGTGTTGTTTTTGAACATCTATTATAGTAATATTGTGTTTTTTTTTTTTTTTTTTACTCATACCATAATAATACCATGGTTTTGAACAAGTACTATGGTGATTTTTATTTGTACCATGATAATATCAAGTTTTGGATATGCACCATGGTAATATGTTTTTTTAAAACCCACTCCATAATAATAATACAATGTTTTTGTACATGTACTATGGTAATATCATGTGTTGTTTTGTTTTATAAAACAACTGTAATATAATAACACCACGTTTTTGGACATGTACCATGGTAATATCTTTTTTTCCCCACATTTAATAATACTATGTTTTTGGACGTGTATTAAGAAAATACCATGTTTTTACACATACAATGATAATACCATGAATTTGGAAATAGTACTGTAATCATTTAGTACCATAGTATTATTGCCATACTACCATAGTACAGCGTACCTGTCCTTGTCCAGAATGAAGTGTCGTGCCTCAGGCAGCTGTGTGAGGTTGGACAGCAGGGGTCCCAGATAATGAAGTGAAGCTTTCTTATTGAACCCCTCCGTGCAGAAGATTTCCACCACTTTGTCCAGTCCGAACTTCTGCTCCTGCAGAGCACTGAACACGTCTCTACACGTCCGCTTGTGTCGGCTGAGGTTGCTGAGGATAGTACAGATCCGATCTGCAAACACATACTCTGGGTCCAAGAGGTTCTGGAACAGTATGGCAAGTAAGTCCGTCTCTTTAACCAAAGGCTGGTGAAGAGTCTCGTCTGCTGAGAGGTTAATCAGGGCATGATAACAGTCCTTGACAATGGCGATGGAGAGGTCACGGGTTAGAGTCACCAAGGCTTTGAGAAAGTCTGGCTTGGACCGCAGGTACCGACACCCATCCCGGTTTCCTGTGAGGCCCAGGATGTGTCCTGTGGCCTGACCTTTGACATCAGCTCTCGTCTCCAGAGTGAGAAATGACAGAAGTTCTTTAGCTTCACCGTCACTGAGCATCATGGCTAGGTCTGTTGGCAGACTCAGATAATTGTTTTTTTTCCTTTTATTCAACTGCAAATGAAAGCATAGAGAGTTTAAGCACTAGATTAATAATAACCATAGACAGCTAGAATCACAAAATAAAAATAAATAAATATAAATGCAAGCAGCGATTACCGGGGTTCAAGTGTTTTAAGACATTTAAGCACATATGCAAAAAGACATTATGTAGCCAGCCTTTTTTTTTTTTTGCAAATACAGGTAATTTACCATAAAAATATAGTGTTTTGTAATGTTTATGACTGTTATAGCGCCAGCTGTGGTCCAATCTCCTTAAAACTTTGCACGTAGATTTCACAATATTTTGGATTAATTATTGACCTAGAGAATTATACTACTATTGTACTAATTAAAGATTAAAAAACATGGATTAAAATAAATATTACATCAGACAGTAAAGCGCTTTAATGAGTAGAAAAATTCAATAAACTAAAATCACAGAATAAAATTAAAATGAAAATATATAACATAAAATATAGATTAAAATAAATAGATAAATAAAATGTTTTATTAAAATAAGAAAATACATAATACATTTTACAGTACAGTTCTATAAAAATGTAATCATTAACTTCAATATGTTCCAAATAATATTCAGACGAATGTATAATGTTAATTTTGCACAGTATAAATTTGGTCTTTGTATAAGAAACTATACTGATGCCTTTTATTTTTTCGGATGATCATATTTGCCGCTTTTTGGCATCTAAAATATTGAAAACCCCTGCCTTAGGGTATCTCAAAGTGCTATGTTATTACCATCAATGTACCATAGTAACATTGTACAGTAGACAATTTAGATTTGTAAAGAGTCAAAATGTATTATGACGGTACAGTTTGTGCATCACAATACTGCAAAATTATAATCATAACAATTGATTACTATGTTTACAGTATACAACTGAATATGCAAAAAAACAAACCAAAAATCTGACCCACCAACGATCTACAGCTGTAAAAGCGTAATAAATATGTGGTATAAAACAAAATGATTTCGTTTTCATTAACTTTCTGCGTTTCTTGAAATAGAATATACTTACCACATTGACGATATACAGTACACATGTGCGTTAAACGTAGTTCCTGCTGTAGGAATTGACATATTCCTTATCCAATCAGATAGCACATTACGCAAATCGTCCCGCCCTCTTTTGTACGAACTGGCATATGATTGGGCGATTAAATCAAGGCTACCCCTTCCTCGCGCTTTGTGATGACGCACAGTGATGAAACTGCGTGAGTTTGAAACATGGCAGCAGTTCAAGTAAGCGAAGCGGAGAAGGTTTATATTATGCATGGAGTTCGAGTAAGTAAAATCGCACGTTTCATAATTTGTGTTTAATGACAGTACTGAGGAAGGAGTAATTTGAACTTCCTTAAAAGCTCCGCAGTCTGCATCTCATCTGATTACTTGAAGTGGTCTGTTTCATGCTGTATGGGGTCCCAGCAGATGTTTAAAAATATGAATGTATTTATAATATAACAATTTTTTTAAGGTTTACCTGTAATCAAAACCCATTTTGACAGCTCTTATCCAAGCTGTACTCTTTAGTTGTAACAAAATAAGCAGAGACTTCAAAAAGTTAGCTTTCATTCAGGATAGAAACATTTTTCTGCTTTGTGTCAATTGTACTTATGGTATCATATTAACCTTATAATTTTCTGAGACCTCAGACAAAACATAAGGAGTTAAATGATGAATATTATTAACAGGATGACCTGAGATTGGACGGACGAGGATGTGAAGACTACAGACACATGGAGATTGAGACAGATGTGGTGTCAAACACTGATGGTTCTGCTAAAATCAGTCTTGTAAGTTTAATTAAACAGTTTTATGTGTAATAATAGCCCGTGGTGCAATGCATATCTGCGTTTTTCTAAATCATTATGTCGTGTGATGTGTTTGACAGGGTCACACAGATGTTCTAGTAGGAGTAAAGGCAGAGATTGGTAAACCTAAACCCATGGTGCCAGATGAAGGCTATCTGGAGTTCTTCGTGGACTGGTGAGTATTTAAAGATTATATTTATAGGTACAAAATAGACATCTATTACATCTTATTACAGCCACTCTAACTCACCACCAGCTCCACCAGAATGGCTGTGCAAGGGCTTTTAAAAAACGTTAAAAATCATGAAGTACTGTACATGGAATTTAGACATTTGTGAGTTTAGTAGATAATGCATGTGTAGGTGTAAATGCATATTGATTTGTATTTTATTGATAATGATGCATGTTTATAGAGGGTTTGCTCTTAACGTTACGATTTGGTCAGTTACCCAGATGCATGGTTATATTGGCAATACTCGGATAGAAACAACAGCATGAATTGCATTGTTAATGTACTACTGAATATGTTGTTTTGCTAATTTATGATGTGTAAACCATGGGAAAAATGTGTGGAGTCATATAGAAAAGGACTTAGTAAGCAGGAAAGGGGCAATATTTTGACAAACTAAAGTTAATAGGTGATAAAGATACGTACGAGCAATATTAATTAAGATATTAGCCTTATATTTTCCCCACCTAACCAGAAATGATAAGAACAAACACGAATGTTGTCAAGATTCTTGCCCTGAAAATCCTGGTTATGTTTGTCCAACCACAAATGTGTTTTGTTCCTCAGACAGTTTTTTCCACTCTTCTCATTGATTTGTACAGCTTTTGGCAGTCTGTAGGTACTCCAAATGTTTTTCCTGGTCTGACTGATTAGTACAGCCCAAAACATGACAATAATTGACCATTATCAGCAGCAATAATCAGCAAAATACGCAAGTTTGGTTTGGTTCATGGCATTGTTTACATTCAATGCCACCAATATGGCCAACGCATTGTGAACACACTCTGTATGTTCATGATATGCATTCTAATGTCACATCAGTTTATCCATCATTTTGATATTAAATAGGTGTAAAATGCTTGAAATTGTGCTTTTGTAGCTCAGCAAACGCCACTCCAGAGTTTGAAGGGCGTGGAGGGGAGGAGCTTGGCGTAGAGCTTAGTAACACACTCTATAAAGTGTTCAACAACAGACACAGCGTGGACCTGCGTTCCCTCTGCATCTGCCCGGGAGAGAACTGCTGGGTGCTGTACGTGGACGTGTTGGTGAGTGACCCGGATATCTGTCCAGAAGAGTATGAATAAATGAAAAATTAAATATTTTCATCAGACATTATCCACCTTTTTCTTTAACGTGCAAGTGGGCCTATGGGTGAGACTTCCTGTTCATTAGCCACTATTGGAATGAGAAGAATACGTGCAGTAAATGGAAAAATAGTTTTTACAGCAAACCAGTGTGTTTATAATTAAGATAATACATTAAAATAATATGGTATAAACCACCAATTTGCAGTAACACTAAAAAGCAGCTAAAAATAGCTGGACATGGATGAGACCCATAAAGTTTACAAATGGCCCCGCCCACTCTTACAGGAAGAAAAAGGTGGATAAAATATTGTGATATTTATGTGCTATTGATTTATGATTCATTTAAATGTGTTATTATGTGTGCAGCTGTTGCAGTGTGATGGAAACCTGTTTGACGCCATATCCATCGCAATAAAAGCTGCTCTGTTTAATACTCGGTAAGAAACTGCATGTCTTTTTCCTTTAAATTCCCATCAAAACTGTAAGGTTTCTATCACTGAATCTTAAAACTGTTGCAGGCAGTGTCGTTTTAGTAGTGCTTATTGTTATAGTACTTATGAATATTATTTTATTTGTGTACTTTCAGTTTTTATTTTAGTCTTCATATTTTTTACATTTTTATATTTTGACTGATTTTAATTGACTATTGTTTTAGTTATTTTAGTACTTCAACTTTACTTTTTAAAGTTATTTTTAAGTTTTAAAAGTTTTTTTTTCTCACAATGCATTAATGGATATTTTTGGGCACAATTTCTCTTGGGAAAATATTAGAAATTTCATCATATAAATGTGAAAGATTGAATACACACTAAAAGTCAAAAGGTTTGAAGGTAAAATTGTAAAATATTTTTACTCCTTTTCTGTTTGAATATATTTTAAAATGTAATTTATTCCTGATATTTTTTCAGCATCGTTACTTCAGTCTGCAGTATCCAAAGATCGACATTTATCTGAAATAAAAAGGTTTTGTAACATTATACACTCTACCATTCAAAAGCTTGGAGTCAGTATAATTTCTTTTGGGGGGAAAAGAAATAGAAACAGAAATTAATACTTTTATTTGATGATAAAACCATTTATAATGTTACAAAAGATTTCTGTTTCAGATAAATGCTGTTCTTCTGACTTTTCTATTCATCAAAGAAACCTGAAAATTTTTTTACTTGGCTGTTTTTTTTTTGAGCAGCAAATCAGAATATTACAATGATTTGAAGGATCATGTGACTGGAATAATGATGCTAAAAATTCAGCTTTGAAATCACAGGATTAAATTACATTTTCAAATATATTCAAATAGAAAATAGTTTTTAAATGGTTAAAATATTTCAAAATTTAGTGTAATTTTAATGTTTTTTTTATTTTTTTGTTTTGTTTGTTAATAAATATTGTTAATTTGTTGTATTCAATTCATTGAAGCATTGTTATTACGATGTTTGGGCTTCCTTTGAGTTGCTGTTACAGTGTTAAATGCTAAATAAGTTCTAAATGATAAATATAAATCTGATATTTTATTTTATTTCAGATTTAATGAAAACAAAAACAAGTTTTAATAGTTTTAGTTTTAGTTAACAATAGTAACATTGTTTCCAGACATGGAAATATCATAAATTCTATAATTATTATATTTTTAAGTGTGCTCTACAATAATTTATAACTGTTAGTACTGTTTTCACGTGAAGCATACATGGTATATCTCAGGACTTTTCTTGTTTTGAACATATTTATTTCTTCTTAAATCTTAAATCCATTTAACCATTAAATCATACACATTCCAAGGATTATGTCAAATACAAATATATATTCACCCCAGCAGTAATCAGAATTGGGAGAAGTCATCGAAATTCAAAAAGGCTTAGTTCACCCCAAAATGAACATTTCATTAATTACTCACCTTCATGTCTCATCTTCAGAACACAAATTATTTTTGATGAAATCCAAGAGCTTTCTGACCATTCATAGACTCAAAGGCGGCATAGAAATGTAGTAAGGACATTGGTGGTTCAACCGTAATTTTACGAAGCTACTATTTAATCTAAAATATCTTAATTTGTTTTGAAAATGAAAATTAGAGTGAGTAATTAATGACAGAATTTTTTATTTTTGTGTGAGCTATCCCTTTTAATATTGTGGAAACTGAATAAGGAATGAGGAACTCATTCTCATCCGCTTTTCCCTTTTCCAAAACAGAATTCCCAAAGTGCACATATCTGAGGATGAGGATGGAGTGAAGGAGATTGAGCTGTCAGACGACCCTTACGACTGCATGCGGCTAAATGTGGAAAATGTGCCGTGTATTGTAACCCTCTGCAAGGTACAACAGAGCCAGGAGCTGTTACCCACAATGCACCACTCTCTTCATCTCACATTCACTGTGTGTTTCTGTAGCATTTTATATATCGGATATATGTGACTGTGTTTCAGATTGGTCACAGACATGTAGTAGACGCCACGCTACAGGAAAAGGCCTGTTCTGTGGCCAGTCTCCTGATTTCAGTCACACACAAAGGGATGGTCACATGTGTCAGGAAAATGGGAGGAGGAAGTCTGGACCCAGAAAGTATCTTTGAGATGACAGAGGTCAGATTATTATTATTTTTTCTAAACGTTCTTGATATTATTATTATTATTATTATTATTAGTGGTGTTTCCTAACCCTAACCAGACGTATTTAACCTTATAAATACTAACACATATAATACTCTACCACAGTGTTTTTCAACCACTGTGCCGCGGTACACTAGTGTGCCGTGAGAGATCGTCAGGTGTGCCGTGGGAAATTATTCAATTTCACCCAGGTTTCACATTGAGTAGGTAGAAATATTAAAGATCAAAAAAGACTGTTTTCATTGTGTTTGTTTGATTCCTATTCAAAACACTTTGATAAGAATGACTATATATTGTTAATTGCACTTTTTATTTGACAGAAGGAATATCATGTCGCATATATGCTCCCAAAATGTAATCTGCGCGACCTCTAAATATATTTGGGAGCATTTGTGCGCGTGCGAGAAATTGCTGTGGTGCGACTTGTTTTCATTTCTTTACAAAACTTTCGTTAGACTAACTATTGCAGAGACTTCTGTGAGCTGATGCAGTGACAGCCTCGCCGTTCTCTCTCCAATATTACATAACCAATTAAATGTAATCTTTTAATTCTTATCTTAAATTCTGATTTGAGATATCAGCCGTCAATCACTCCGTCACTGACACTGCGCTCCGCTCCGCTGAAACCAAACGTTTTTTTTGCTCCAAATGTTTCTCTCTCTCTCTCTCTCTCTCTCTCTCTCTCTCTCTCTCTCTCTCTCTCTCTCTCTCTCTCTCTCTCTCTCTCTCTCTCTCTCTCTATATCAACCTCCGTTTCGATGGGTGTGTGATGTGACTTGATTGTGATTTTTGATTGTGGACCATTAAAATCTCTTCACAATATGCTTATGAAGAAATATAGTATCGTGCACATTCTCTCAGATTAAATTCTGGCGCCTCTGCCTCAGTATATAATTGTCAAGGCATACATTCACATCAGAATTTTCGAAATCCCGTTTGTGGTCCCCCACTTTCAAATTCTTTTGTTAAATTAATGCGTTAATGCATGCTCAGCACCGCCAAGAGTTTCGTGCGATCGTCAAAACGAAACCGAAAGCAAAACACGCACGCGCATTCAAAGGCAATTATGATACATCGGGTTTAGAGAGCGACTCGCCAATGTACGCAATTTAGGCTACATAACATATCTAGGCTGTTATTAGTATGTGTGGGTTATAATAGGTTCATAGGTTGTGTATTTTTACAATAGCTCTGTATCATGCTTGAAAAAAATTGGTCCCTATTTGCACTTTGAAATTGAGAGAGTACTTTGATTATGGCTGCATTTATTGTTTGCACTTAATAGGATTAAGAAAGAATTGTGTAGTTTATTTTTTGTTATTTCAACCATAGATTGTTTAAAAATGCAGTGGTTGCCTCTAATTTAAATGGCTCTACCTATAATGGAGAGAATAAACATCTTGTTCATGTACTCATATTTTAATATATTCTTGTCCCATACTTAAGGTTTAAAATAAATATTAAAAAAAAGCCTTTTAGAATCTAGAGTCAGCCCATTTGCCCATTTTTTTACAGTTTCGATTGTTGGTGTGCCTCGTGATTTTTTTCTATTAAAAAATGTACCTTGGCTCAAAAAAGGTTGAAAAACACTGCTCTACCAGTCAAAAGTTTTTAAACAGTAAGATTTTTAATGTTTTTTTTTTTTAAGAAGTATCTTCTGCTCACCAAGCCTGCATTTATTTGAGTAAATATTTTTACTATTTAAAATAACTGTTTTATATTTAAATATATTTTAAAATGTAATTTATTCCTGTGATTTCAAAGCTGAATTTTTAGCATTTGTTTGATACGTCAGGTTTTTATATTGAATGAGACAATTCATTGGAGAATTTCATCCAGCTTGTGTTGTTTATTAGCCTGGCAAGCCAGACCCACATAAATGTAGGGTCTGGGCACTCTCCATAGACAGGGCTCAACCGGAGGGGTGGGATAAACGGTTGTCTTTCAAACTCCTCTCCACGCAATAGGATAGCGCTACAACCAATCAGAGACTTAGTCGGTCAGGTGACGTAGTCAGAGCGACGAAGATTTTTAACAAAAATCAGTGCACTGTGCAGTCTGTCAGCTAAATAATAGACATAGATGGGCACTAAACCTTTAAAAGTAAACAAAAACATGCACAGACAAATCCAAATTACACCCTGCGGCTCGTGACGATACATTGATGTCCTAAGACACGAAACGATCGGTTTTTGCAAGAAAATGAACAGTATTTATATAATTTTCTTTTTACCTTTGATACAAACCCACGTCCATCTGTCATGAGCACGAGTTTAGCATATCTATGATTCGACTCGTCACATGTGAACGCGCTTTGATGTAGTATACGCAAACACCGAAAGGGGAAATATGTAAAAAAAAAGTCCAGGATGAGTTTGCGCAAGCAAACGTAATCTTTTTCAGCTTTAAATGGGTTTGAACAACCAGGACAAGCGCAAGTAATTACCATTTTGAATAGCCGCTATATCCACAATCTCTTGTGCTGTGTAAACAATGAGTGTCGTATACACGCCACAGATCGCTTCCGGTGTTTGCGTATTCTACACCACAGCGCGTTCAGATGTAACGAGCTCCTGCTCAGGACACATGGACGTGGCTGTGTATCAAAAGTAAAAAAGTATATAAATACTGTTCAGTTTTCCACGCTTAATTCACGGAACCAGGAATTCATGTCTGACTGAACTTATGGTCGCAGGTCAGTCGTCATCATGTTAAGCCCGCCCACCGACTCGTGATTGGCCCGGTACATCTTGGATTTTTCGGAAATTTAAGTGAATTGAGAGTAACTAGACTGACCTTAGAAGCAAATGTAATTTGCTGCCGCTAGGGGCGCGTCTAGATTCTAGGCTAGTTGTTTATCCCTCTATGATACGCATTATGTTCTAACCATTAAATATTTTTTTCATCTAAGTTTTTATTACATAAAATAGCTTCAATTATTCAAATCAAAACAAGTTTTTGAAAAAAAAAAATTGGGGGGAGTATTTAGGAAAACGTTGCCATATGGCAACAGTGTACCACAATGGAAAATGGCCAAAAATGAGGTTTTCTATTAAAGTATGATTTACGTCTCAAATCAAATGCACATTTCCTTTAGAAATTGATGCATCCAATCCTTATTTCCATCAAAATCTGTCACACACAGATACAAACACACATCGTTACGGTCATTAAAGGCTAACTCATCCTCATTGACATCACATGGGAGAGCCAACTCTGCACTCTCCCTATTGCCCTTTTTGTGAAATATTGCTGTATCCATTTATTGAAAAGAATAAATAATTGTCTTATTCATACATAAATACAACTATACAACAAGAAACGCTTCAAATAAATAAATAACTGCAATCAAAATATGGATGTTACCATCTATAAATATCCCAATGGGGAAATACATTACTTCAGTTCCACTGTGGCACAGAGTTGCCATATGGCAACATATGTGACCCTGGACCACAAAACCAGTCATAAGGTTAAATTTGACAAAACTGAGATTTATACATCATATGAAAGCTCAATAAATAAGCTTTCTATTGATGTATGGTTTGTTAGGATAGGACAATATTTGGCTGAGATACATCTATTTGAAATCAGAAATCTGAGGATGCAAAAAAATCAAAAAGACTGAGAAAATCACCTTTAAAGTTGTCCAAATTAGGTTCTTAACAATGCATATTACAAATCAAAAATTACATTTTGATATGTTTATAGTAGGAATTTTACAAAAAATCTTCATGGAACATGAACTTTATTTAATTTCTTAATGTTTTTTGGCATAAAAGAAAAATCAAAAATTTTGACCCATGCAATGTATTTTTGGCTATTGCTACAAACATACCCCAGCGACTTAAGACTGGTTTTGTGGTCCAGGGTCACATATCTATTTTTCTGTAGTGGTACAGCGTTTCCATTTGCCAACATTTATATTTTCTCATTTTACAGTAAAACTATGTTAGATAATGTTGATTTGTGACTAAAAATATGCAATTTGCTAACCAAAGATGATGCAAAAAAAATCCCACTTGAGAAGAAATGTTCAGAAATGAGTGTAACAGCCATTTCTGGACACATCAACAGGTGCCCTCCGTGTGAGGGTGACGATGAGAAAAAGTGTATTGGAGGAACATTCAAATGTCATTTGACTTAAAAACAGCACCTCATTGACTACCTTAGGGCTGTTCCTTTCAATAACCATATTCCAATTTATTGTATTTATTTTTATTTTTTTTAGAAAAACGGTAGTCAGTAGAAATAAATTGTTGCCATATGGGTTATGTATCTGTTTATATAGCAAACAGACTTTTTTGGCACTTTCACATGACACCAGGTGTTTTTCACTTGTATAATAAACTCACTGATTAAACGTTTTCTCCTGGCTAGGTGTCTGTATTCACTGTTGTGTGTTCATGTTTTAGGCCGGTAAGCGTGTGGGAAAGGCTCTTCATGCGCCTCTCATGGAGCTGCTGCAGAAAGAAGAAAGTCTTGGCAAGAAACGGCAGAAAGTGGGATTCCTTGGATAGCTTTCTGTTTTTGTACCGTTTTTGTTTGTTTTTTAAATAAATGAGCTAAATTTCCTATGATGTTTGTCATGTCCTACTTAAAAACTAACACAGAATCCTGTGAGGTTATATAACATTGCTGTATTCGTTTAAATTTTTCCAGCTGTTATTTTTATGACTGAATTCAGACTAGGGCTCAGACTGGTGTGTTTAACAGATGGCTGAATGTTTCCTATATACCTTTTGATCTATTTGAGAGAAATTTGAGCATTTGAGGGTTTCATAATATCTGAACAAAACACCCAGAATCCTTAAAGGAATAGTTCACCCAAAGATGAAAATTTTGCACGATGTATGTGATTGTGTTTCTTCATTGGAACAGATTTGGAGAAATTTAGCATTACGTCACATTGCTCACCAATGAATCCTCTGCAGTGAATGGGTGCCGTCAGAATGAGAGTCCAAACAGCTGATAAAAACATCACAAAGTTCCACAAGTAATCCACATGACTCCAGTTCATCAATTAATGCATTTGGTACCTAAAAACTGTGTTAGTAATAAATAAATTCATTGTTAAGGCGTTTTAAATAAGACCTGTTGCTACCAGCTAAAATACAAATAGTCCGTAATCTGTAATATTTCTTTCTCAAGAGAAAAAGTCTATTCTCTGTTGTCATCTCACATCAAAATCCACCAACATCAACTGTTTTGCTTGTAAACAAAATCTGCATATTTGTCTTCTGATTCAGATAAGGTGACTTTTCACTGGAGAAAGCAATTTTATAAATAGAGCATTCATTTTACAAACAGTTTGATTGTTGTGGTTTTCATCAGCTGTTTGGACTTAATTTCTCCGAATCTGTTGTGACGGTCTGAGGGTGTGCAAATTTCAAGCAAATTTTCATTTATGGGTGAACTGTTCCTTTAAAGAAGTTGTTGTGTGTTGGTGATTTTTATATTTCATTTAGTCCTAGAAAGGATATTTGATTTATTTGGAAATATTAGATACATTTCTGTAATTATTCATAGACTTGTGTAAGTTCACAGGTGCTGTAGTTGTCATTTTTTCCTGTGGTGGTGTTGAGCTCACACCAGTGTCCAGCAGGACGTTTTGTCTGCCACGTGTCGTCTGAAGAAGATCCAGCTGCTGTGAGCCTGGATTTATTCCATCTCATAATGACTTTGCTTCTTCCTGTGGCACGGTAAATCCAAAACAAACAGCAGCTATCACTGCACAGATAACAATATCATTCATGAGAAGAATGCAAGATGGAAAATGTGTCCTGAGGAGACCTTAAGTGCTCCAGGACTCTCACAATGTATTGAGCCATTTGAGAACCTGCTATTCTGAGTTAGTAAATTCATTCTAAATATGAATCCAGGTTTATAATCTGCAATATAACTCATAGGAGCCTTTTCAAAATGAATGATAGTCCCCCAAAAATTAGTACAAAAGAGGATTTTAAAGAATGATGGTGCAAGCTTCCCAATGACTTATAATAGATGGAAACTGAAACTTTTTGGTTACCAGCATCCCTTACTTAATGTTCTTCTATGTTCCACAGAAGAACGTCTGTCGTGCAAGTTTGAAACGACATGAAGATGATCCATTTTGGGGTGAACTATTGCTTTAAATGAGGGGAAAAGAAACCGGGGCTAGTTGTCACACTTAAAAACTGCCCATATTTATGCCATTAGAAATTACTCTACTGTTGATTTTTTTTTTTTATTATTTTGAAATGATATAACTTTTTGGTTAAATTATGCTTTTATCATATACAGTAGTAGACTCTTGTCTTAATGTATTTGATTGTGTGCACATTTTTACAGTTTGGAGTTTAGAATTCACAAATATATTCTGCATAAAACCAGCACACATCTGTATTTTATGTAACACTTCTAGCCCTGAGCTTTAAGCTTGAGGATTGTTGAGGCAGCTGTGTGTGTGTGTGTGTGTGTGTGTGTGTGTGTGTGTGTGTGTGTGTGTGTGTGTGTGTGTGTGTGTGTGTGTGTGTGTGTGTGTGTGTGAGAGAGAGAGAGAGGTGTATGAGGACGTCACTCCTCCTCTCTGCTCAGGATGAAGAACAAATGCAGCAGCTTCTTATTACAGCAGTTTTTCCTCTGTGAGCTGAGCTGAGAAGCAGAGATCTGTCCTCATTTCTCCAGACTTAGCCATGAGACTCAGAGACGGCTGTCTTCTGCTGGGAGTCCTGCTGCTCCTCACGCACACCTCACACCAGCAGAACACTTCCAAAAAGAAACCCAACGGTAAAAAAGGTGAGACGGGATGATTTCTGCTCATTTTTGTCTTCATCAGTTATTTAAGTTGAAAGCTGCTTTGTGTGGATTTTAGAGGCTGAGAAAGCATATTTTTCTTTAAAAGTTTCTGTTTGAAGAAAGTAAACTCAATATCCTACTCAGTAAGTATTTATATGTTAAATACGTGTTTTTTTAAAATAACTCATTTTCAAAATAAATTAAAATACAATTAAATGATCAATAGTTTCATTATAATACACTGCCAGTCAAAAGTTTTTGAAAAGTAAGATTTTTAATGTTTTTTTAAAGAAGTATCTTCTGCTCACCAAGCCTGCATTTATTTGATCCAAAGTACAGCAAAAACAGTAAAATTCTGAAATATTTTTACTAATTGAAATAACTGTTTTCCATTTAAATGTGTTTTAAAATGTATTTCTTTCCTGTGATCAAAGCTACATTTTCAACATCATTACTCCAGTCTTCAGTGTCACATGATCCTTCAGAAATCATTCTAATATGCTGATTTGCTGTTCAAGAAACATTTATTATTATTATTATTATTATTATTATTATTATCAATATTTACAGCTGAGTAAATTTCTTTTCAGGATTTTTTGATGAATAGAAAGATCCAAAGATCAGCATTCATCTGAAATAAAAAGCTTTGAAATGATAGAAATCAATACTTTTATTGAGCAAGGATGCTTTAAAATGATCAGAAGTGATGATAAAGATTTACAAAAGATTTCTGTTTCAGATAAATGCTGTTCTTCTTAACGTTCTATTAATCAAAGAAAACTGAAAAAGAATTCTACTCCACTGTTTTCAACATAATAATAAATGATTTTTGAGAAGGTCCATGTGACTGGAGTAATGATGCTAAAAATTCAGCTTTGAAATCACAGGAATAAATTACATTTTAAAATATATATTCAAATAGAAAACAGTCATTTTAAATAGTAAAAATATTTCACAATTTTACTGTTTTTGCTGTACTTTGTATCAAATAAATGCAGGCCTGGTTAGCAGAAGAGACTTTTTTGATAACATATTAAAAACTTACTGTTCAAAAACACAAGGCAATGAATGTATTCATATTTGTAAATTCCTTAATGTTAATACAGTACATTGTGCCCTATTTTCACAGATGTATTGCATTAAGAAAACAAATGAATTTAATTATTGTAAAGCATCCATGCATTTGACATTTTATTTATTTTTTGTGACTCACATTCTAAATTATGTTCTCAATAGTAATTTTAATGGTCTGATTCAAGGGGTTCATTTACTTCATGCACAGGTTTGGGATGAAATAGTTATTTGATTTTTCATCCTAAGATCTATTCTCTACCTGTAAGACTCAGATACTCGAGCCACTGCTGCTTTGGAGGACTTGCAACAGCAGATCAATGACATTGTGACAGAACTGAATCTTCTGAAGGAGCAGCAGGCCCTGCAGACTGGTGAGAACTTCAGAAAGTTTCCACGTTCATCTGTATGAGTTGTCCGACATGCTCAGCATTAGTGAAGAATCTACACTATATTTATAATAACCTAGTTTATTTGAATCAAAAAATTATAACGAAAAAAGAGATTCCGTCTGTCCCTCAAAAATACGAAATGTTGCTCTGTAGACTGGCGTATTGTTTGGATTAGAGTTTCTCCACTTACATAAGACACATGGCCTCCACGTGTCGCTTTTGATGATTTTTGCAGCTTGTGTTTTCCCTGGAGAACATTGAATCAGATGTTCTCCAGTGTTTGATGTGTGAGGAAATTTTGAGACAAATATGTGTAACATTTTAAAAGACCATACGACTGTAATATTCTAAAAGTAGACTAACCAAACACAGGCCAAACATCACTCCCAAGTTCTTCACTTTTGAATTATTTTATATAGAAATTTTCCTTAAATTCACCTGAAAGGTTAATCAATATTTCTTGTGCTAAAAACAATCATAATTAAGTTTTTGATGATCATTTTCCTCCTGCTTTCTGTCTTTCTTACAATTAAATAAGCTATTTTGCTATTGTAATATGTAAATGTACTTCATGTTTTAGGGCAGAGCAAGTTGCAGGTGTTGATATGTAAATATGTGACCCTGGACCACCAACCAGTTATAAGTCGCATAGGTATATTTGTAGCAATGGCCAATACATTGTATGGGTCAAACTTATGGATTTTTCTTTTATGCCAAAAATCATTAAGATATTAAGTAAAGATCATGTTCCATAAAGATATTTCGTAAATTTCCTAGCGTAAATATATCAAAACCTAATTTTAGATTTGTAAAATGCATTTCTAAGAACTTAATTTTAACAACCTTACAGGTGATTTCCTCTATATTTAGATTTTTTTGCACCCTCAGGTTTTAGATTTTCAAATAGTTGTATCTCGGCCAAATATGGTCCTATCCTAACAAACATACATAAATGGAAATTTTATTTATTCAGGTTTCAGATTATGCATAAATCTCTATTTCAAGAAATTGACCCTTATGAATGGTTTCGTGGTCCAGGGTCACATATGTTCAGTTTATGAGCTAATTATTTAAGGTTTATTTCCAGTTTCACAAAATGTTTTGACTAACAATTTAGTAAAAACACTTTTAAAATTTGATGCTAAGACTTCATTTAGTTTAATTGACTAAAATTACTAAAACTAAAACTCTATAGATATTTTAAAAAATGAATTTAAAATACATTTTAAATTTGTTTTATTTTTATAAAATGGTAAAAATAAAAATAATTCAAAATATTAATGAAAGCTATATTAGTATCCACATCCTTTAACGCGAAAGTAAGCCCATGGGTGAGACTTCCGGTTCATTACCTGCTATAGGGAAATAAGGAGAAAAATAACAACATGCACTAAATGGTAAAACTGTTTGCACTACAAACCAGTGTACTCATAATTAAGATAATACATTAAAATAATATGGTAAGACACAGCAATTTGCAATATCAAGCAGCAAAACAAGCTGTTTTGTACAGCTAAAAACAGCCAGACGTGGATGAGACCAGAAACCAGACCCATAAAATTTACAAATGGCCACTCCCACTCTTACGGGAAGAAAAAGGTTGATATTAATCATTCTAAAATAACCCTGCTTGGAACACATTACACTTTTTTATTTTAAAAGAACAACACATATGCTTTTGTACATTGTATGAGGCATTTAAAAACGTGTCTTTATTCTCCACTAGTCTGTCTGAGAGGCACTAAGATCCCTGGTAAGTGTTTTCTGGTGGACACGGTGAAGAAGCGCTACCACATGGCCAATGAAGACTGCATCGCCAAGGGAGGAATCCTCAGCACTCCACTGTCTTCTGACGAAAACACGCAACTCTACGATTATGTGCGCCAGAGCATCGGACCGGACGCTGAAATCTGGCTGGGCATCAATGACATGCAGACGGAGGGTGTGTGGAAGGAACAGTCGGGCGCAAACATTCGCTACAAGAACTGGAAGCTTCCGCAGCCCGACGGCGGCAGTGCGGAGAACTGCGCCGTACTCTCCGGCGCCTCCGGTGGGAAATGGCTGGATGACAGCTGTCGCGAAGAGAGAGCTTCAGTTTGCGAGTTCAACATCGTCTGAGATCATCCAGCGCAGCGGTTTGCTTGACCTGTGCTGTGCTTTTCATTGCATAATCCTGCTTGCATTGTGTTTGCTCCATAATTGTATATTTTTCTTCTGTGGAGAACAAAGATTGTCATTTCATGCCATAAAAATGTTCAGATACCAAAGCTGATCTATAATCAGATAAAGACAGAACACTGCAATAAAAGACACTTTTGGACAGCCTCCATTAAGTTCTAGACAAAAACACAAAGTAAACAAACACAATAGGCGTAGCTCACACAAGAATGAAAGTTTGCTGACCCTTAAGCCATCCAAACATCACTACAGTCCATCAATTAAAGTCTTGTGAATGTTTGTAAAACACAAAATCCATCATTAGGGTGTTTTAACTTTAAACCGTTGCTTCCAGCTAAAATAATAACCATTCCTCCGTTGAATCATTGTTTTCAACTGTTTTAGACTGTTTTTGGTTTTGAATGCTGCTTGATCTGTTTATATTTCTCTCCTGATTCAGACAAGATGACTTTTCGCTGAAGCAAGCGATATTATGGATAGAGGACTCATTTGGAAGCAATGGTTTGAAAACATCTTTTTGATGTATTTATTTCTTATAAACACAACTTTTCTATTTACAAGATGTAATGCTAAATTTCTCCATATCTATTCCTATGAACCAACTCATCTACATCTTGGATGGATTGAGGGTGAGTACATTTTAAGCAGTTTTACATTTTTGGACTGTCCTTTATGATTATTGAATACTGATGATTTTATACAAAGACATCCAGCCATCTGATAAAATCCAATTAAACGATGATTATTTCAGATTGCTAGCTTTGTTACTTGTTTATTTTCTAACAAACTAGCCTGATATAACCGGAATATATATTTTTTTATCTTAATAAAGCATATCAAAAATATGCCTGTATTGAGCAATTTCTGCCGAATTGAAATGCTCATTATATATTCATTAAATATTTGGACTAATTTGGTTTTGATTTGCCAGCTCCATTTATTACATTTTACCTAACGATGCACAATATCGGATATCGGCTGACTTGAAAGATTTGTCGTTATCAGTTACTCTCATTTCTGCCTATTTTTACATTTAGATTGCCTTCATCGTCTATCAATCACTTAAGGACATAAATGCAGTCAAATGTATTCTCAAAATGAACATCAATTTTTCATGCAGTACTTTATAATGCTGTGATGCTTAGCTTTAGTTTTAGCCCTGAATGAATGATTTGTAGTTTTTTATTTTTTATGTATTCAGACAAAATGTCATACTTTAATATCTGCCATTTATTGGTTATTGAGCATTAACATGAAAATAATTTATTCGTTTCAGACACAATTTTTATATAATGTATAAAATATCAGTCAATATTAAATACTTTATTTAATTTTAGCCAATAGTTTATTAGTTCAATGCAGAATTAAAATTTTCCTCATAATTTACTCACTCCCATGTCATCCAAGCTGTTCATGTCTTTCTCTCTTCAGTTGAAAAAAGAAATGACTTTTTTTTTTTTAAAGGAAACCATTCCAGTATTTTTCTCCATGTAGTGGACTTCCATGGGGATCAACAGGTTGAAGGTCCAGATTGCAGTTTCAATGCCGTTTCAAAGGGCTCTACACAATTCCAGCCGAGGAATAAGGGTCTAATCTAGCAAAATGTTTTGCGAAAGTTTTTATGCATTTTTTGGAAAAAAATTTAAATGTATAATTTTTTTTACCATATGCAATTCTAACTTTTTTCTTAGAATTATGAAATACAAATTCACAATTCTGACTATTTTTCTCTCAAATTCAAGTTTCTATCTCACAATTTAGAGTTTATCTCGCAATTCTGACTTTTTTTCTTGCAAATGCAAGTTTATGTCTTGCATTTCAGTCGTTTTTTTCTCCCAATTCTGACTTTTTCTCACAAATGCAAGTTTATGACTTTTTCTCAGAATTGTGAGTTTGTATCAAAATGAAATCAGAATTGGGAGATATGAATTCACAATTTTAATTCACAATTCTGACTTTTACTCATAATTGCAAATTAATTTTTTCAGAGTTGGGAGATACAAACTCACAATTTTGAGAAATTAAGTCAAAATTGTGAAAGATGGTGAGAAAGTCAGAATTGAGTTTATATCTGACAAATCTGACTTTCTCACAGTTGCGAGTTTGTATCTTGCAATTCCGACTTTTTTCGCACAATTCCACGTTGCTTTTTCGCAACACTGGCTTTTTTGTGACTTCACTCAGAATTAAGACAAATTTGCAATTCTGACTTTTTTCTTGCAAATGCAAGCTTCTAGCTCGCAATTCAAGTTTATATCTTGTAATTCTGGCTTTTTTCTTGCAATTCTGACTTTTTCTCAGAATTGGGGGAAAAGTCGCAATCCTGACTTATTTCTCAAAATTGCAAGTTTCTTTCTCACAATTCTGGGTTACCCACCATTCCTTTTTAAAACAAAGTAAACAGATGAAGAACAAACCATGCATGACCTTACCAACATGATTATGTAATGCTTCAGGTCATAGACGCAAATCACAGAACAAGTGAAGACAAGCATTTGTGGATAACAAGGGTATAATTATTTGTTTGTTTTTTAAAGAAAATGACCAATTGTTTCGCAAGACAAGATCCTTATTCCACGACTGTATTGTGTAGAGCCTTCTAAAGCTCCACTGAAAACCTGCTAACCCCCCCCCAAAAAAAAACGAATCCTGAAATGTCTCACTCAAAAACCTTAACTTTTTCACTGAAGAATGAAAGACACACATCTTGGATGACATGGAAGTGAGTAAATTATCAGGAATTTTTCATTCTGGAACGAACTAATCCTTTAAAACAACTGCTTTTAAAAGTAATGATAAGAATTTCTGTATTGGTGCATCCTTAATTTTACAATGTAAAATGTTTCATGTATTTCAACAGAATTCTGATGATTTTTTTTATGCAAAACTCTGCATCTGATTCTGACCCGTGTGCGATTATCTTCATTCCTAATACATTCTAGACAGAGAGGAGCTTCTATTAAAATACCTTGAGAATTTATTTTAGAAATGAATGAAGTAAAAATACAGAATAGAAAAACCAAAAACACATGAAACCTGTAGCCTGGAGACAATGTTAAAACAACCAAAAAATATTCGATAGAGAAAGTCACGGCAATCTTCCACCAGCTTCAGCTCTCAAATGGCTCTTTTAAAAGTTTAAAACCAAACTTTTATAAAATACTCAGTACATGCAAGATACACACACGACCACTAGGGCAGGAAGAGAGAGTGTGATCTTTTGAGTGAGTTCAAAGCTTTATATAAAAACCCTGTCTTTGTATGCGCACATGCACAGGCTTGCAGCCAGTGGTCTATCTGCTCTCCCAATAAAATCTGAAGCAGTTTTTGGCGAGCAGGCGAATAATCATATCCTCATCCTCACATGGTCTCGTCGTATTCTGGCTCAGGATAGGCATCAGAGTCTGAATCCATTTGCGGCTGTAGTCTAGATTCGTCGGCAGACAGACGAATGGGATTCATTTCCCCGCCACTCTTGAAAGTGTTCAGCGTGTTATCCATCATCCTACGATCTTCGAATCCTAAGCTTCCCTGCGATACGAGCGGCGAGCGAGGCCTCGGCAGGTTAAAGGTGTTTGGTGGGTTTAGAAAAGGCTGATATGCATCTCTGTCTCTTCTGTCCAGCGAATAGTCAGCAGGCGAATCCGTAGCTGCGGGGACGGGGTCAGAGGGGCCCGTGAATGGACGGTACGCGTCCACCTGATGTCCGTTGGTCCAGGCTCCGTTGTCAACCTCTGATGGTTGGTTCTTGTTCAGATGTACGTACAGGGTGGGGTCGTCGATTGAGGCATAGACGTGGGACTCATTGTCTGCCCTGGATTTTGGGAAGCCGGCGTTACCAGGGAGAAAAGGTTTCCCTCTGGGCATATAGATGGAGGACCTGTTGGTCTTTGGTTTGTTTTTCCTTCTAAAAAAAAAAAAAAAAAAAAAAAAAAAAAAAAAAGAGGAGTTTGAAAATGATATTTATTCCTAGAAGTACACAATCAGGACTAAACTTAAAATTCTATGCTACATATTTTAATTATAGATTTATGTTTGTCAGTGAAAAAAGGTCTGAATATTGTTAAATTCTTACTGCTAAATTATTCAAAATATATTAAGAGGCAATGGCAAAATTCTTAAACTTAATTCAGCTTTATATATATATATTATATACATTTAATATATTTAAGTATTTAATACTCCGATATATAGTATATCTGCCAAAAAACATTTAACTCAATATTTCATCTGGCAAAAGTTGTCTATTTGCACAAAATTGGATGAAAAAAGCAAAATAAGTTTAATTACTGCCAGGAATGCGCTAAATTAAACATGGCACACAGTGGTGTCATGTGACAATGTTTAGAAGAATGTTATTTTAGAATCATTAATACACCCATTATACTTTTGTCTAAAATATTTTTTAATATTTTCCCTTTCAATAATTTTTTTTAAATTTGGTTACAGTTTTACTAATTTTTATGTATTTTTTATTTAATTAAATGTCAATATTACTTTTTATGGAAGCCCAATTCGGCAGCTGAATAAAAAATAAAGATATAAACAATTGTGAGTTACCAAGTC
>NC_133377.1:35261380-35385098 GCF_049309525.1 Garra rufa
ACAACTCTGTCTATAAAAACCTTTAGGATATAGACAAGAATAAAAAAAGTAAATTTTGGTGTGTAGCCTAAGTGTTACTGAAGTGGAGATTTATGGCTCAGTGTAGGAAAAAAAACTTTATTTTGAGAAACGGCCTTAAAATATATGTATTGTAATTGAAATCTCTTGACACAAATAGATAGTGATATAAAAGAAACACTTAACGGTGTCTTTTGGATGTTTTCTTTCCACTAGTCTGAAAAAACGCTTTATGACACCCCAAAAAGCCCAAAGATCTCATACTTGACAGGTGCATGAAAAAATGTGTTTTTGCCTGCACTGTCTCCCTTTAAAGAAAAATAATAAAATTGACTTTGCAAGCTGACCGTTGTGGTCTATGCTATTTTGTTGAGGACTTTTATTATGGCATTGCCGGTCAGGGGCGGAAGTCATCTATTGTTTTCAACACTAATTTGACATTTGGCGCGTTCACTGAAAAGTCGCAGAGTGATAAGCGTCAATTCTTATTTATTTAAGATAAATATTTTATTTTATTTAAAATACGCGGCTTTGTATAACTGGCATACTCCTTTTATAGTGAGTGTGAAATACTTGCCGACGAAGGAATTGTAAAGTCAGACTGGTTTGTTGGATGAGTTTGTTACTGTTCGTTTTCACGGATAAAGTGACTAAAATGGACCGATACAATGATGTTAAAATCCTCCTGAAGAAATGGGAACAATCCTTCTTCCAAACAAACAACAGAAAACCTAATAAGGTGTTGTGTTTTCATTAGTATTGTGGTATTTTGTGTTATTTTCATGTTGTGTTTTATGCTCTGTTGTTTCTATACGTTGTATTTTATGTAGTTTTTACGTGTTGTATTGTTTCTTCTGTTGTTGTTTCATTAATAATGTCCAAAAACATGTTTTATATTTAAGGATGACATTGATAAAGCTCCAGAGGAGACGAGACGTAAGTTTATTTGCGTTGTGTTGACAAGTTTAACTTGTTGAGTGGCACTTATTCGTGTTCGTGCTTTATTTGTTTGTATATTTGTTTTCCCAGAACTCTATAAAGAATACCGTTCTCTTAAAGAAGCAAAAGAAAGAAATGGCAGTGGGCAGGAGGCTCACACAAAACCCCCAGAGAGTCAGCCTTCTACAACTGTGAGAAGACATCTAATGATTTAGTTTGAACGTTCATCATCTTTATCGGTTGTGAAGATCATAACTGTTTATGTGTAGATCTATTTAATGTGTCCACATTCACTGTTTTAGGGATCTGGGTGTTGGGGGTCTCACCTCGACCGGAAGAATCTGCCGGTTGCTCTACCAAAACTGTCCTCAGATGATAAAGAGACACTGAAAGCTTCAGCTCAGTACTTTGGTATGAAGTTGAAGAACAATCTCGGAGGTTTAGCAAAGGTGAATGCGACTAATACTGTATCCTGAGCTGGATAATATTATACACTACCAGTTAAAAGTTTTTTAAAGAAGTCTCTTTTGCTCACCAAGCCTGCATTTAAACAGTAATATTGTGAAATATTTTTACAATTTAAAACAACTGCTTTCTATTTAAAAATATTTTAAAATGTAATTTATTCCTGTGATCAAATTGAAATTTTCAACAGCATTACTCCAAATCAGTCTAATATGCTGATTTGCTTTTTTATTAGATTTATTACATTTTTGTCAGGATGCTTTGATGAATAGAAAAATCCAAAGATCAAGTGAAAGTCGTGACGTATTGTCAAGTATGGTGACCCATACTCAAAATTGGTCCTCTGCATTTAACCCATCCAAGTGCACACACACAGCAGTGAGAAGTGAATAAACACACACACACACACACACACACACACACACACACACACACACTGTGAACACACACCGGAGCAGTGGGCAGCCATTGCTCCAGCAACTGGGGGTTCAGTGCCTTGCTCAAGGGCACTTCAGACTTGGTATTGAAGGTGGAAAGAGTGCTGTTCATTGACAGTCCCCACCTTCAATTCCTGCCGGTGTGGGAATTGAACCGGCAACCCTTAGGTTACAAGCCCAACTCTCCCCACAATGCCTCGCAATCAATATTTATCTGAAATAAAAAGCTTTTGTAACATTATTCATAGAAATTAAAACATTTATTTAGCAAGGATGATAATAAAGACATTTATGATGTTAATAAAGATTTCTTTTTCAGATAAATGCTGTTCTTCTGAACTTTCTATTTATCAAAAAAACCTGAAAAAAATCAGCTCAGCTGTTTTCAACAATAATAATAAATGTTGTTTTTTTGCAGCAAATCAGAATATTAGAGTGATTTCTGAAGAATCATGTGACTGGAGTAATAATGTTAATGATTCAGCTTTGAAATCACCGGAATAAATTACATTTTAAGATATATTCAAATAGAAAATGGTTATTTTAAATAGTTAACAATTTTTCAAAATTGTACCGTTTTTGCTGTACTTTGAATTAAATAAATGCAGGCTTGGTGAACAGAAGAGACTTTAAACATTAAACATCTTACGGTCTAAAAACTTTTGACTGGTAGTGTAAAACAGAAACTAAACTAAACCTTTATTTAGCTCAAATACATCTCTTGTCAATGTGTTATATATTGTGATTTTTAATTATTGTTAATCAGAGTAGCATTATTTGTTCCAATAAGTCATTGTTAACATGATTTCAAATTTTTTAATTCAATGAGTAAAATAAATGAAATAATAAATTATCAAAAATGAGTTATCATAAAATCAAACATCTTTTTAACAAAATACAATTTGATAATTTATTATAATTTAAAATATAATTTTAAATTAAATGATTGCTGTTTGTTGCTGAATATATATTTAGAAACATTTACTCATTTTGACTGATATTTTTAATTAAATTATTAATAATTCATTCTTAAATAATTGTATGAAAAGACAGATTAATGTTTTGTAATGGAATCTTTATTATTTTGTGCTTCTTGCATTACACAACTTCTATGTGACATTAGTGTCAAGTTTTTAACAAGTAATGGTCATCTGATTGACACAATTTCTTAATAAATGTAATTTTAATAAACAGGCTAGAAAATATCCTTTCTTTTATTTTCTTGTCACATGTAATAAATTCTAGGAGCGCTCATTTTCTCTGAAAAAAGCAACAACCCCTCGCCGAACACCAATGAAACCACCAAAGGACACCCCAGACTCCAGCGCAGCACTGACAGATGTAGAGACCCATACACCAAAGCCAGCCAAAACATGTCCAGACCCCAGTGCTCCTCCTGTACAGACGGCAAGCACAGAGTTTGAGGATGAGCCATCAGATCCCTTTCCGTCCATAACCCCCTCCAAATCCTGGTCTCCAGCTGTGGGCTCTGCACACAAGAGTATGGAGAGGGTCCAGTTCCTGAAGCAGTCCATGACCAAGAGGTTTTCCTCTGTGGACAGCGGCTGGCTTGCACGGTGCCAGGATTTCGATGAGGTGGAGGAACCTCGGAAACCTGTTGCTGGCAATTCAGAGCTGTCGAAAACTGAGAAGAGTTCCTCGCAACCTACTATCAGAAGTGAAACTGTGCCAAATGAGGGTCAAACATCTCTAAAGGCTTCGGTGGAGAATAAGAAATCTTCCTTGTTAGAAGACAGTGCGCAGAAAGATCCACTAGTGTTTTCAGTAAGGAAAAATGTGGTGGTGGATGCAAAAATGGGCTCCCCGGAGTCTGATGGTGAACAGGTATATCAAAAAAACACTGAAGTTCTTACTGAAGATGGTGAGCCCTGTTCAGAGGAGCCTAAATCTGCTTCGGAAACTAAGAAATGCAAACCCAGGGCTAGAAAAGATCAAGACTCACAGGCCGAAGGTGGCAAAAAAACAAAAGGCCGAAAAAGACAAAGGGAGGGTGATGATGATGTGGATGAATCTGAGGAGCCAGAAGGTGGAGTAAAAAAGAGAAGGAGAACCAGGAAAGGAGAGGCAGCTGGAGAGCATCAGCCCAAAAAAGGAGGGAGGAAGAAAGGAAAAGTCAAGGAAGAGGAGGAGGAGGAGGAGGATACCACCAGCTCAGAGAAAAAAACAACCCAGAAACGAGCGATTCCTCAGGAGAATCTGCTGGGAGAGGTGGATGAGGAGGAGGCCAGAGCCGCTGCGTATACAATGAGGAATACCGTCAGAGTCAAGTGGGTGCCATAAATGTCAATTATTGTCACTTCTTTTTCAATGTTTTACTGATTTATTATCTTCATCCTGAACCAGGCCTACCAAAAACACAGATGGCAACTTTGTGAAAATCAATTTAAAGAAGAAGTCCCATGTCAAAGGATTTGCTTTAAGAGGAGCTGCACTGAGGAAACAGGTTGGTTGATAACATCAAAAATCTGCTTCTTTAAAGGGATAGTCAGGGCTTGAAGTTCTCAGAAGCTATGATGGATTTCCATCAGTTAGACAAAAATGAGGGGAAAAGATAAGGAAAGTGACTGCTTTTAATAATTAGCTATTAGGGAGTTTGCAATTGTTATATTGATTTAATACAACCGTTCAATAAACAAGAAGTAAATGGGTGTTGAGATTTTGAAGTCCATCCATCATAAATAGTGCTCCACACGGCTCCCTGGGGTTAATAAAGGCCTTCTGAAGTGAATCGATGTGTTTGTGTAAGCAAACTGTCATACTCACGTACACGAGAAAGTGGTGTTTTAGCGGATGACGTAGAACGTAAGCATAGCATAAGTTCCTGTGAGAAGTGACAAACAGAAGCACAGAGGAGAGAGCAAAACAAAATTGCGGTCATGAATGTTTTTCATTGTTTAATTCATTAATATGGTTTTCTCAATGTTTTATAATTCCAGATGTACATGCAGAAGTTCCAGCTGAAGGGCGAGCGGTTTGGGGGCGGATTCGGTAGGGGCAGAGGACGGTTCGGTGGCTTCAATCGTCAAGGTGACACCTGCTACAAGTGCGGTGGGACGGGTCACTGGGCACGAGACTGTCGAGGCAGAGGTAAGAGACTGCATGGGTCACATAACTCTGCTGTCATGAATTTGAGGTTATGTTATTGATAAACTGGGTTTGTGTTTCAGCTCCTGTTGTGAGTTCTGCAGAACAGCAGGAAACCCAAGTAGAGGAGGAGGAGTTTGAACTGCCCACGCTGGAGGAAGTTGCCCGGGCGACAGGAACTCTGCGGTCAGAGCCTATTGGTGGGTCTGCATGGGGCACATGTTCAATTACAGCGATTAGTCACTTGTTGCAAAAAATTATTTTAATTTTAGTTTAGTCTTAATTTTTTTTTATTGTGTTTTTTTATTATTAATTTTGTATTTCAACTATTGCAACTATTTGCAATAAAGTACATTACCAGTCAAAAGTTTTCCAACAGTAAGATTTTTAATGTTTTAAGAAGTCCATCTAGCCATCAAGCCTGCATTTATTTGATCCAAAGTACAGCAAAAACAGGCAAATTTTGAATATTTCTGCTATTTAAAATAACTGTATTCTATTCAAATATATTTTTACATGATCCTTCAGACATCATTGTAATATTCTGATTTACTGCTCAAAAACATTTATTATTATTATTATTATTGTTGTTGTTGAAAACAGCTAGAATTTTTTCAAAAGTGTTTCTCTGATGAATAAAAAGCTCAGAAGAATAGCCTTTATCTGAAATAGAAATCTTTTGTAACATTATAAATGCCTTTATCATCACTTTAAAAAAAGACATTTATGACGTTATTTGAAAAATGTATATTGACTCCATGCTTTTGAATGGTATAGTGTATAATGTTCAGATAAATGCGGATATTTCTGTTCATCAAAGAATCCTGAAAGAAATGCACTTAAATATTGATTAAAATAATAAAGAAGGTTTCTTGAGCAGCATATCAGCATATTAGAATGATTTCTGAAGGATCATGTGACACCGAAGACTGGAGTATTGATGCTGAAAATTGAAATTTAGGCACAGGAATAAATTACATTTTAAAATATATTCAAATAAAAAACAGTTATTTTAAATAGTAAAAAAATTCAAGATTTTACTGTTTTTGCTTTTCTTTGGATCCAATAAATGCAGCCTTCGACTAATTAAAAAAAACCATTTTTTTTATCATTCATAATAACCATGCCACCCACATTAGCAAACATAAATGCTAACTAACTTTGAAGTTTTCTTACTTCAGTGGTTCCTCCCACTGTGAGCGGAGACTCTTCTGAGAAGGAGGATCAAGGGACAGAGATACTGCTCAATATCATCAGACCAGATTATGAGCGGCCTGCTCCTCCTCCACCTATGGAACCTCTTTACACACTAAAGGATGATGGGAAAATTCAAGGTATGTCACATTAATGGACTGTAAGAATTTTATCCTGAGAAAAGCACTTTTTATTCTGTCTTCTCCTTTGATTTTCCACAGATGTCCCTTCAGAGGTGTATGAAGCGCTCAGAGACTTTGGTTACAAGTCCTTCAGGCCTGGCCAGGAGACGGCCATCATGAGGATCCTTTCAGGTTGGAAGAAGTTATTAGAAGCTTGAGGCCTTACTTCATTTCTGTTTTTCAACACATCCATGCCGCTCTGCATTTCCTGTGTTTTTACCTTTTAGACAAAAAAAATGGATTTGATTGTCTAAAGATGGTGTTCAGTCTGAAATTAATTTCTTAAAACCCATTTTAATATATTTTCAAACCACATATGTGACCCTGGAGCACAAAACATCTTAGGTAGCAAGGGTATATTTGTAGCAATAGCCAAAAACACATTGCATGAGTCAAAATGATCAATATTTCTTTTATGCCAAAAATCATTAGGATACTAAGTAAAGATCATGTTCCACAAATATATTTCGTAAATTTCCTACCGTAAATATATCAGAACTTAGTTTTTGATATTTTTTGCACCCTCAGATTTCAGATTTTCAAATAGTTGTATCTCTGCCATATATTGTCCTATCCTAACAAACCATACATCAATGGAAAGATTATTTATAAATCTCAATTTCAAAAAATGTACCCTTATGACTAGTTTTGTGGTCCAGGGTCACATATGAGTGGGCTTTGCTGTTCAGACAACCAAAAAGCTAAAAGAATTTGAGTTGAATGTGAAGTACACAAACCCAGAGTTAAGTGGGTGTGCTGATCTGTTGGTGGTTTTGTTTTGATTCAGGTCTGTCCACGCTAGTGGTTTTGTCCACCGGTATGGGTAAATCTCTGTGCTACCAGCTTCCTGCATACCTGTACGCTCAGAGGTCAAATTGCATCACACTGGTGGTCTCTCCTCTGGTGTCTCTGATGGACGATCAGGTATGTTTGATTTTGTGGTGGAAACTAAATTTAATTATTAAGCCATTAAACCGTCTCCTGGGGTGTGGAACAACAATTTAATGTGCTTGTTTCATTTTTACATTGTTTGTGAAGCTCTCTGGACTTCCACCGAAACTGAAAGCCGCATGCATCCACTCCAACATGTCTCAGAAACAGAGAGAGGCGGCCATTGAGAAGGTACAAGGATATAGTGATAAATTGTCTTTTTCACCTTAGTTCATCCTAAGCAGTGTTATTTTAGCATTATTAATATACTGTTATCGTATTAATCAAATGTTGTTATTTTTTACATTTTAATTTTAGTTTTAGTCATTTTTTAAACTTAAAAAAAAAAAAAATATTTTTTTATTCATTTTATTTTTTTATTTTTTAGTCATTTTGGTTTTTTAACTTATTTTATTTAAAGGCAAAACATATATTTTTAATATAATTTATTTTATTATTAATAGCTCAAATTTTTTTTTTTTCAAATGCATCTTAATTGTAGCTTAAGTGGTAGTAATTTTGTGATGCGCATTTTTATTTTTAATAATGTATTTCTGTTTAACTTCTTTATTTGCTTAATAATTTTATTTTATTTTTTTATATATATATATTTTGGTTTTCATCTTAATTGTAGTTTGTTGTAAAAAGTTTATCCACATTTTTATTATTTTTTTTAAAAATGTATTTCTGTTTAACTTCAATTTGTTTTTTTTGTTTTTTTTAGTAATTGAGCTTTTTATTTCGAATAATTACCAGGGCAACATTTCTCATTTTCATTTAATTTATTTTTATTTCAGTTAATGTTTATTTTATTTTATTTCAGTTAACCAAAATTACAGATTATTAATAATTTAGCAATAGCCAACAATACATTGTATGGGCCAAAATGATAGATTTTTCTTTTATGCCAAAATCATTAGGATAGTAAGTAAAGATCATGTTCCATAAATATATTTTGTTTTTGTATATTTTTATTTCGTACCATGAAAATATCAAAACTTAATTTTTGATTAGTAATATGCATTGCTAAGAACTTCATTTGGACAACTTTAAAGGTGATTTTCTCATTATTTTGATGTTTTTGCACCCTCAGATTCTAGATTTTTAAATAGTTGTATCTCGGCCAAATACTAAATAAATGTCCTATCCTAACATTTATTTAGCTTTTAGATTATGTATAAATCTCAATTTCATAAAATTGACCGTTATTACTGGTTTTGTAGTGCAAGGTCACATGTAGACACTTTTTGTTTTTCACAACTTTATTTATCTCGGCAAGTTAGGACAAGTGAGAATCATGTCTTAAATCTGTGAGCTTTGTTTAGTGTCTTTTTTATTTATATTTTATTGTGGGTCTAGGTGAAAGCCGGTCAGGTGCATGTCCTGCTGTTGTCTCCAGAAGCTCTGGTCGGTGGAGGTCACTCAGGGTCAGGATGCCTCCCTCCTGCAGACCAGCTCCCTCCGGTGGCCTTCGCCTGTATCGATGAGGCTCATTGTGTGTCCGAATGGTCACACAACTTCCGGCCCTGTTACCTGAGACTGTGCAAGGTGAGTCTCTCAGATCAGTCATATTTTTCTGTATTCAATCAATGCAAAATGAATGTACATTTCTGTTGTGTAGGTGCTCAGAGATCGGTTGGGTGTACGCTGTCTGTTGGGTCTCACTGCCACGGCCACTCTGTCCACAGCGCTGGACATCGGCCGACACCTAAACATCAGCGATCAGGACGGAATCGCCGTCCGTTCTGCCGCTGTCCCTCACAACCTACAGTTATCAGTGTCCATGGACAGAGACAAAGATCAGGTGGGTTTAGAAAGTATTTTATTTTCATGTAAGCTATTGCAGACCAAGTCAAATACAACTAAACAGCACAAAACTATAAAATGTGGTTGCAAACAGCAATTATTAGGATATAGTAATTAGGCTTAAAAAAAAATTTCAGGTAAATTTAGACTTGGCATGAACAAGCTGTTGCACGTCTCAAATGCCTTAATGTCTTATCCCACAGGCTCTGGTGTCTTTGCTGAAGGGTGAACGCTTTGGTGCCCTAGAGTCGGTTATCATCTACTGTACCAGGCGAGAGGAGACGTCCCGTATAGCTGCACTGCTGCGCACCTGCCTGCAGGGGGTAATGTTAAAAGAGTCCTCCAAACCAGCACAAGAGGAAGAGGAGGACAATCCTGTGGGAAAGAAAAAGAAAGCTCTGGGTAAATACATCACTTTCATACAAAGCACTTCAAGAAGTTCACTTCCAGGACAAAAATTTACAGATAATGTACTCACCCCCTTGTCATCCAAATTGTTCATGTCTTTCTTTCTTCAGTCGTAAAGAAGAGATTTCAGGATTTCTCCCCATATAATTGATCTGTATGGATCTCCCAAGTTTGAACTTCCAAAATGCAGTTTAAACTCAGCTTCAAAGGACTGTAAACGATCCCAGCCAAGGAAGAAGGGTCTTATCTAGCAAAACGATTGGTTATTTTCTTTAGAAAATTACAGTTTATGTACTTTTTAACCTCAAATGCTCGTCTTGTCTAGCTCTGCATGTACTTCAAAATAGTCCTACATTATAATTTTTTTGTAAAGGGCGTTTTTCATGTTGGGTCTGTACTTCTGCAGCGATGTAGGGGGATTTTTAAGTTGGAGGGGAAAATGAGATGGGAGTTTTTCAACATACCCTAACTGTCTTGAACCGGAATACACAGAATATGCAGAGCTAGACAAGGTGAACATTTGAGGTTGAAAAGTATATAAAATGTCATTTTTATTTTTTTAGAAAATAACCGGTCGTTTCGCTAGATTAAACCCTTATTCCTTGGCTAGAGCCCTTTGAAGCTGCATTTAAACTGCATTTTGGAAGTTCAAACTTGCGGGCACCATTGAATGCCTGTATAACTTGTTCACTGTTTATTGCTTTGGCAACATTGTGCTATTCCACAGTCATGCCAATAAAGCTCAGTTGAATTATTGAAGTGAATTGAAGTCCACTGTATGGAGAGAAATCCTGAATTGTTTCCTTGAAAAAACATAATTTATTTAATGAAGAAAGAATGACATAAACATCTTGAATGACAAAGGGGTGAGTAAAATATCTGTAAATTTTTGTTCTGGAAGTTAACTACTCCTTTCAGCTCATTTGCTTTGTTTGAAGGTATTTATTTTATTTTTCCTTATCAACCCAGCCAGGAAGAAGATCCGTAAGCCACTGAAGTGGATTGCAGAGGCGTACCATGCTGGGATGTCTGCATCGGAGAGGCGGCGTGTGCAGAATAACTTCATGTGCGGGGAGCTGCGTGTGGTGGTGGCCACCGTGGCCTTCGGTATGGGGTTGGACAAGTCAGACGTGCGTGGGATCATCCACTACAACATGCCCAAAAGTTTCGAGAGCTATGTGCAGGAGATTGGCCGAGCAGGACGTGATGGACACCCATCTCACTGCCATCTGTTTCTAGACCCAGAGGTCTGTGCATGCACATACATACATACATACATACATACATATATATACACACACAAACAATTGCAATCGAAATTATTCAACCCCCACAGTGACTGCAGTACTTTACAAATACAAGCTTTTGTGAAGATCCAGGACTTTATAAAAATTGCATCTATAACAGATTACTGGTATATTAAAAGTGATAATGTCAATATATAATGTAATGTTTTTGAGTTATAGGATTTTTTTTAATAACACTACTATGTCATAATTTTTCAACCCCTGTTCAACATTGCTGTTTTCTAGTCAGTTATTTTTATGGTGTGGAACAAAATTGTCTTAAAACACAAAGCCTTTAGAAACACTATTAAAAAACAGAATGAGCTTGAGCTGTTACACATACATACAGTTAGTCCATGCATGTGCTGAAGTTGAGTTGCAAATATGGTAAAGTCAACAGAGCTCTCACAAAAGCTATAGAGAAGAAATAGTTTTATTATATTATAAAGTCTAAGGCTGTGCCTTTTCAAGAGATTTAAAAGTTCCCAGAGACACAGCTGGCAGCATATTCTTTAGTTTAAAGCGTGTTGTACCAGAAAACCTTTGAGGGCGTTGAACAAAAAAGCACAATATCATAAAATGTTTGATCAGAGCAACTGAGAAAAACCTGCAATGTACAGCCAAATACTTGCAAGATGACCCAACGAAAGGAGGAAAAACATTTCAATGCAGACTGCAGAGTATAAGATGAACACTAGACGAGTATGGCCTTCGTGTTAAGGCATCTTGCCGAATACCACTCTTGACCAAGAAGAACAAAAAGACAGACTTGAATATCCTAAAATTGATCTGGATAGACATGTGCAGTTCTGAAAGAATGATTTTTGGAGTAATGTGACCAAACTGGAACTTTTTGGACCCATGGATCAGCGGTATGTCTGGTGCAAAAAAAAAGGCAAAACTTGTCAGCAGAAGAACACCATCTCCATCGTCAAACATTGAGGTGGATCAGTCCTGTTATGGGGTTGTTTTACTTTAGCAGGAAGTGGAAAACATGACTGTATGAAGGACATCCTGGATTCTTTAAAGTATCAGGCCATTTTGGCAAGAATTGTGATGCCTTTGGTGCAAAAACTGAACCTGATGATCAGTGGACTTTCCTGCAGGACAGTCACCCCAAAATACACATCCAAATCTACTTCTGCTTGGTTCAGGGATCAGTGATTGAATGTTCTTGAGTGGCCTGTTCAGTCTCCAGATTTAATTCTCATTGAAAATATTTAGTTGACTTTGAAGAAAGCAGTAGCAATGTGAAACTAAAGATTATCAGTGGTCTAAAAGCTTTTTCAGGCGAGGAATGGGCCAAGATTGCAGTTGAGAGGTGACAGAAGCTTCTAAACACTTCCAAGCAGTGTTTATTGCTAGTTTTAAAGAATAAACGATTCTGCACCAGATTTTACTTTTGGGGGTTGAATAATTTGAACATTTATAGCCAATTTAATTTTCTTTCATTAGTCATCAACTTACGTTCTCAAAATTACTCAAATGTGTATGAATAAACTTTCTCTACTAGTGTTCAGGTGCCTTTGTTGAACTGTTTTCACAAAATTTTGTTCTCTGCAGCAAAATGTCTTGCAGGTCAAGGGGGTTGAATTTCGATTGCAACTATATATATATATATATATATATATATATATATATATACATATATACATATATATACATATATACATATATATACATATACACCAAACATTATTCAGACACCAGATATCATTTTTTTTTTTTTTTACACTTTGATACTTTTACCTGACCATATCAAATAAACAGTGATAATGTGAGAAATGTTGAAGGTGTCTGAATAAATTTGGTTTGACTGTATATGTTATAATATAATGTTTTGAAAACACCCTTTATCCCTGAAGCATGTTCTATTAGATTGTGCTATTTTTAACTCTGTGAGAAAACTTTCTTTAGTTAACTCTGAAGAGATTTTTGACAATTAAGTCAAACAAAGTTGTTGTTGTTTTTCACCATGAAAATAGCCACAGAACATGCATGAAGCATACCGTTAAACACAAACAAAATATTTTTAATTAGACTAAAATTGAAATGAAAACTAATAAACAAATAACTCAGTTTCAGTCATTTTGTGATTGTTTTTGTCATTTTTATTCGTATTTTTATAATTAATAAAATAATTTAAATACATGTTATATTTCTTATTATTTATATATTATATTATATTTATTTAGGTTTAAAACATTTCAGCATTAGTGATTTTAGTAGTTCAACTTCAGCTTATTTTATTTAGGTTTTGTTTACATTTAAGTTTTATCAGGTTTAATTAATTATTTTTTTTACGTTTATTTTGTATCAGCTTTATTTCAGTTAACAAAATAATTTTTATAACAGTTTATTTTTTATTTTAGTTAAACTGATGATGAGGATTAGGAGGATGGTTAATATTGTGATGTGCTTTTGTCATTTTTTTATTTTAAATATTACTATTTCGATTTCATTTATTTTTAGTTCAGTTTTAAATATTTTAGTACTTTAGAATTTTTTTCATCTAATATTTTTTTTAATTCAGCTTTATTTTAATAGTTTTCATTTATTGTGGTTTTCAACTATACTGCATAACCGATAATGTTTATGTATTTTCCTATTATTTGTGTGATGCATTTAGGGTGCAGACCTGCACGAGCTGCGCAGACACATCTACGCAGACACAGTGGATTATTATACGGTGAAGAAACTGGTGCAGAAGGTTTTTCCTCCGTGTAAATGCCGACAGATTCAGCAGAAGCAGCAGGATTTGTCACAGGTGACACTTGAGTAATTGCAAATATACAGTCAATCCGAAATTTATTCAGACACCTTCAACATTTCTCGCTACAGTTTAGAAAATGGTAATAAAATATGACAACTCTGAGTTAAACTGTCGAAACAAATTCATCTTGATAATGTCAGATAACTTTGATTGAAAGGTGTGTAATGGATTACAAACAACCATAAATTATTTAGACAACTGTTAGTATGACAATATTTACACAACTTTTAATACTTTGTTGACCAATTCTCTAGCGAGGCTTAATTTTGTTCAGTCTGTAGCAATTAAAGAAAAAAGCTCTTAAACAAAACATGGTCAAGTCAAAGTGTCTGAATAAGTTTTTCTCCCAAATTTGCATCAGTTTTACTGGTAGTCCACTGTTTGAAGTATTTTGGGGTATAAAATGTCGCAGTTTACTGTTCTCACTTACATAAATGAACAATAGTGTCCTTCACCCACTAGTAAAAAAATAAATGGCTAAATTTATTTTGACTATATTTATTTTATTTTAGTAAATTATTTGTTTGTTTGTTTTTGAGTTGCAATAAAGTCTGAATATCATACTCTGCAGGCTGCGGACATATCTGACAGAGAGTTACTGGAGATGGAGGTTTGTGAGGACGCTGATCCACACCAGCAGCAGCTGGCAGAGACAGCAGTTCCCGCAGACCAACAAGCACCACAGACACATGAGCACAACAAACCAACAGCAGAGGAGGAGCCGGAGGAGAGCGACGGTGATCTGAAATTGAGTGAAGTGCGTGTACAGCGTCCATGTCACACACATGAGAGAGCCATTCCCATGCAGGAGACCGTGGAGACCCTCGACATCACAGAAGAGAGTGAGAAAACTTAGATAAACTTCAGATAAAATGCTTTAATACAGTGCGTCTGGGAGGAAGCATAATGTTTAAAGGGATAGATCAACCAAACATCATTTACTCAACGCATGTTTTTTGTTTGTTGCGATGTGCATCTTGGAATTGCTTCTCTTAATAAATAAAACATTTATCTACCTTGCAAATTGGATAATTTAGTTAAATCTGGACATTTCCATCCAAAATTTGTAAACACCAAAATTGGCACAAAAATAGAGTATATGGATGAAAACTCAGCTAACCAAACACCATCAAGTTGATTTTGGTTTGGTCTGGTCTGGTCTGGTCCATTGTCACTGGATGAACAAGATCAGGTACATTTTCCACAAGTGCTACATGAACAGAAATGCCTTGTTTCTTTTAATTGAAATTTAAATGAGGACATTTATAGACTCCTATATTATATTTATTAATATTTGTAATTACTTTTTTCTGTTTTGATTTTAATCAGGGTTATTCTAGTTAACTAAAGTCAAAGCCATTAAAACAATCATTGAAACAAAAACTACTAAAAGTGACAACTTACAAATTACTAAAACTACAATGGAAATGCAAAATAAAAAACATTCTCAAAATTAGTAATTTATCATAGTATTTCAGCGATACTAAAATAACACTGATTTTAATTTGTTTTCATTAGTGTAGATGTTTATTTAGTTTTTAGACATTCATTTCCACTTTGGCTTAAATAAAATAAGAAATTTTACCTTGGCAACTAACTAAGCTAAGTTTGTCTATTTTATTTTAATCAACATGAATGTTTTTTGTTTTGTTTTTTTGGCATTTTTGCCTTTATTTTGATAGGACAGATAAGAATCGGAAAAGGTCCTCGAGTCGGGATTCGAACACGGGACGCCCCACAAGCCTATCGGCGCCGACAACATGAATGTTTTTTAAATGTAATATTTTTAGTTTTAGTTAATGATAATAACTTTGGGGTAAACTATGAATGTAATCTTCTCTAAATTAAAGGGATGGTTCACCCAAAAATAAAACTTCTGTCATTAATTACTCACTCTAATGTCGTTTCAAACCCGTAAGACTTTCTAACTTCATTCTTCTTTGGAGTAGAATTGTTGAATGAAGTTATTTTTGTTCTTTGTGCACAAAGAGTATTCTTGTAGCTTCTTAAATTATGGTTGAACCACTATCACATTGGCTGTTTTAACAATGTCCTTACTATGTTTGTGTGCTTTGACTGTGGTGGTACTCTTGCTTTCTACGGAGGGTCAGGAAGCTCTCAGATTTTGTTATAAATATCTTAATTTGTGTTCCAAAGATGAATGAAGGTCTTGGAACGACATGAGGATGAGTAATTAACGACAGAATTTTTATTTTTGGGTGCGTTCTGTATATTGCACTAAATCATGGCTGCTCTTCTTGTGTGTTTCTGTGTGTTTTAGGTCTGGAGACTCTCTTGTGTTACCTGGAGCTTCATCCTCAGCAGTGGGTGGAGCTTCTTCATCCTACGCTCTCCATCTGTAAGCTGCAGTGTTATGGTGGTCCGCAACAACTCCGCAAACTCACCAAACTGTATGTTACACTTCCACAGTCTCACTAAGTAGCTTTTGATGCTTTTTGAAGCTCATCAATGCTCATTGTTTAATTTTGCATGTTGTCAGGTGTCCTCCGGTCGCTGTGTCTCTGGCACGTAAACGCATGGCAGGGGAGCGTGTGGAGTCTTGTGATGCTCTGGAGTTTGACGTGGTGGAGCTGGCGGACACTATGGGCTGGCAGCTTCCTCTGGTGAAGAGAGGCCTGAGACAGCTGCAGTGGGGCTCAAGCACAGGTGAGAAGAGACCATGTGATTCACTGAACATCTGATGCATGTTACACACCATAAGGACCCAATGTACTTAAAACGACTAGGTTTATTCTGATTGGATCAGACTTCTGAGATAAAATTGGCCTAAAGGGTTTGCAATATCAAAGCATATAGTTGAGGTCAAAAGTTTCCATACACCTTGCAGGATCTGCAAAATGTTAATTATTTTACCAGAATAAAAGGTATCATACAAAATGCATGTTATTTTTTTTATTTAGTACTGACCTGGATAAGACATTTCTCATAAAAGGCATTTACATATAGTCCACAAGAGAAAATAGTTGAATTTATAAAAACGACCCATTTAAAAGTTTACACATGCTTGATTCTTAATACTGTTGATACCTAAATGATCCACAACTGAGTTTGTTTGTTTTGTGAGTCCCTTGTTTGTCCTGAACAGTTAATCTGTCTGCTGTTCTTCAAAAAAATCCTTCAGGTCCCACAAATTTATTTTTGTTTTTTGCAGCATTTTTGTGTATTTGAACCCTTTTCAACAATGACTGTATGATTTTGAGATCCATCTTTTCACTCTGAGGACAACTGCATTACACAATGCGTTAAGAGCCAGGAGGTGAAAACTTCTTGAATTTGAAGATCAGGGTAAATTTAACTTATGTTGTCTTCTGGGAAACATTTAAGTGTCTTCTGTACCTTCTAGTAAAAAAAAAAAAAAAAAAAAAGATATTTATTTAGGCAAAATAAGAAAAATTTACACATCTTCATTCTGTTTAAAAGTTTTCACCCTAGGCTTTTAATGCATGGTTTTTCCTTCTGAATCATCAGTGAGCATTTGAACCTTCTGTAAGAGTTGCATATGAGTCCCTCAATTGTCCTCAGTGTGAAAAGATGGATCTCAAAATCACACAGTAATTGTTGGAAAGGGTTCAAATACACAAAAATTATGAAAACCCAAAGAATTTGTGGGACCTGAAGGATTTTTTTTTTCAAACAAGGGACTCATGAACAACTATCACTAAACAAAAAACAGCTGTGGATCATTCAGATGTATGAAAGTGGTAAAACAATTAACATTTTTCAGATTCTCCAAGGCGACCTTTTGACCTCAGCTGTATTTAAAAACTTTATTGTTAGGTGGGATTAATCACGAATCATTTCATAAAAAATTAATAATTTGTTTTTTTAATCAATTAACAGCACTAATTCCAGTATATCCTGTCTCTTCATCTCATCAGGGTCATATGGAGGCACGGGACGGAGCGGCATCCATGTGGAGTTTTCAGCACTGTCCTTCTATTTCCGCTCATACGGTGACCTGACAGCGAATGAGCTAGACGCGGTTTGTGCATTTCTGCATGGCAGGGTGATAGCACAGGAGAGGACACAGCTGTACCAGCTCAAAACCTGCTTCAAAGCCTTCCGCAGGTCAGACTCACACATCTAATCATTAATAATCCTTTATTGTCTTCAGGAAATCATACTTTTCTGAGTGTATGTTGTGTTTGCGTGCAGCGTTGCGTACCGTAACTGCAGTCTGTGTATGGACGATCTTGAGGAAAGTCGGAGTCAGGCTCTCAAAGAGCTGTTACGCGATTATTTCGACAAGAGGAGAAACCTGGACCTAAGCAAACACTATCAGGAGGAGGAGCTCGACGAAGAGGAAGAGCTCAACAAATGCAAGGTGAGACTCTTTACAGTTTCAGTTTTTGGTTATGAACGTTCATTTCTGTCTCTAAATCCTGATGTTGTATTTTGTGCTCAGATGAGGGACTGGGAGGCTCAGATCTCTGCGGACATCAGAGGTTTCCTGTCTAGTCGCAGCGATGAGAAGTTTTCTGGTCGAGCCGTGGCCAGAATCTTCCATGGCATCGGTATGTTTCTAATGATATTTCTCTCCACATCTTGTGATCTTTTTATTTGAGACTAATTCAACTGGTGTTTGTTTTCTCCTGCAGGAAGTCCGTGTTATCCAGCGCAGACGTATGGACGTGACCGAAGATACTGGAGGAAGTACATTCAGTTTGATTTCAATGAGATCATTCGTTTAGCTACACAGGAGATCATTAGAATGAGGTAACGAGATCTCACGATGCTAGAGTCTGAAATTATTTATTTGTGCCATTTGTCATGGTTTTAAATGTGTAAATATAAACTTTGTATACAATAAAGACTATTTTTTTGTAAGCAAAGCAGTTGAAGTTGCTCAGTCCGTCCTGTAGTGGGCACTATTGTGCTGCTTTTTGACACATCCTGGTATATTTGAAAGTCAATTTACCCTGAACCACAAAACCAGTCTTAAGTAGCCAAAAATACATTGTATGGGTCGGAATGATTTTTGATTGTTTTTCTTTTACACCAAAAATCATTAGGATATTAAGAACATGATAGTATATTTCCTACCATAAATATATTGAAGGCCATTTTCTCAGTGTTTGTTGTTTTTGCACAGATTCCAGATTTTCAAACAGTTGTATCTCAGACAAATATTGTCCTATCCTAACAAAGCATACATTCAGTGGAAAGCTTATTTATATACTTTCATATGATGTAGAAATCTCAATTTTAAAAAACTGGCACTTATGACTGGTTTTGTGGTCCAGGGTCACATTTATACAAAACAAGCCCAAACATTCAATGTAGAATTACATTTACGTTTATTCATTTAGCCGATGCTTTTATCCAAAGCGACTTACAATTAGGAATACAACAAGTGATTCATCCTAAGAAGGCAGATCAACATAGGAAGTGCTCCAAAATACCATATATCAGGCGTTGTTAGAAGAGTGCAGGCTAGAAGGAGAAGATCAGGAAAGAGAGGAAAAACAGGCTAGAAAGGGAGGATCAAGGAGAGAGGAAATTTTTTTTTTTTTTTTTTTTTTTTTTTTTTTTTTTTGAGTCACATAGTGTCGAAAAAGATGGGTTTTCAGCAGTTGCTTGAAAGCTGTTAAGGAGTCTGCATTCCGGATAGGGGTGGGAAGATCATTCCACCAGGCAGGGACATTGAACGGGAATGTTCTGGACAGTGATTTAATACCTCTCTGTGGTGGTACAATGAGGCGTCTTTCACTAGAGGATCTCAGACTTCTGGAAGGAGTGTAGATGTGTAGTAGTGAATGGAGGTAGGCAGGTGATGAGCCGGTGGCTGTCCTTTATGCCAGCATCAGTGTCTTGAATTTGATGCGTGCTGTAACCGGTAGCCAGTGCAGTGATATGAAGAAATTTGTGATGTTTTTTTTTAAATAAGTCTTTTAAATAAGTCTTTACTGCTAATCAAGACTGCGTCTATTTGATTAAAAATACAGAAAAAAGACTGTAATGTTGTAAAATATTATTGCAATTTAAAATAGTGTTTTTCAGTTGTTATATTTTTTTAAATGTAATTTATTCATTTGATGCAAAGCTTATATTTCAGCATCGTTACTCTAGTCTACAGTGTCAATGTTGGAAACAGTTGTGCTGCATAATATTTTTTTTGGAACCTGTGATACTACTTTTTTTGGGGGGATTCTTTAAAGGTTGTATCAGCGATTTCTAGCCTGAAACATAAAGTGTAAAATTCAGCTTATCTTTCTTCACGATCCGCTCGCTGCCTGCCCCATAAATTGTCTGTGAAAAAAACGCGTCTCTCTGGTCAGCCTAGGGTCCGAGATATGCCAAAAAAACAATCGGCGCTACCAACCATTCCACAGCAAAAACAAACATTGTTCCAACCAATCAGCGTCAGGGGTTTGGTGTTGTGGACTTTCGCTCCGCCTCCCTCACATCCCAGCACCAGTAGGAAAGTCCACAACACCAACCCCCTGACGCTCATTGGTTGGAACACGGTTTGTTTATCTGTGGTTATAGTTGATAGCGCCGATTGTTTTTTTGGCATATCTCGGACCCTAGGCTGACCAGAGAGACGCGTTTTTTTCACAGACAATTTATGGGGCAGGCAGCGAGCGGATCGTGAATAAAGGTCAGCTGAATTTGACACTTTATGTTTTAGGCTAGAAATCGCTGATACAACCTTTAAATAAAAAGTTAAAAGAAATAGTATTTATTCAAAATAGAAATATTTTCTAACAATAAAAGTCTTTACTATCACTTTTTATAAATTTAAAACATCCTTGCTGAATAAAAGTATTCATTTCTTTCAAATAAAAAAAAATAGAAAAAACTTTACTGACCCTAAAAGGTTTGGGATCAGTAAGATTTTTAGTGGTTTTTGAAGACATTTCTCATGCTCATCAAGGCTGCATTTATTTAATCAAAAATACAAAAAAAAGAATATTGTGAAATATTGCTTAAATTTAAAATAACTGTTTTCTATGTGAATATTTTATAAAATGTTATTTATTCCTGTGATACAAAGCTGATTTTTTTAGCATCATTACTCCAGTCTTCAGTGTCACACAATTATTCTAATATGCTGATTTATTATTCATGTTGAAAACAGTTGTGCTGCTTAATATTTTTGGGGGGTAAAAAGATAAAAAAGAACAGCATTTATTTTAAATAGAAAGGTTTTCTAACAATATATGCTACTGTTCAAAAGTTCGGGGTCAGTAAGTTTGTATTCTTTCTTTTTTTTAATGAAATAAATACTAAAAAAGTGATAGCATAGATTTGCATTGTTAGAAAAAATATATATTTAGAATAAATGCTGTTCTTTTTTAACTTATTCAAAGTAAAAACAATCACAGGTTCCCAAAAAAAAAAAAAAATATTGGCAGCACAACTGTTTCCAACATTGATAACTCTAATAATAAATCTGCATATTTAGGATCATGTGACACTTAAGACTGGAGTAACAGCTGATGAGAATTCAGCTTTGCATCACAGGAATAAATTATATTTGAAAGTATATTAAAATAAAAAACATTATTTTATATTGTAATACAATTTTGAAATATTAGTTTTTTTCTGTATTTTTTATTAAATAAATGCAGCCTTGAGCATAAGAGACTTGCTGAAACATTACAAGTCTTACTGAAACCAAACTTTTAAGTGACAGCGTATTTTATTTTAAATATTTATATCAAAATAAAACTAAAAAAAAAAAATATCCCCAAAAATACATTGGCCGTCAAAAAAAAAAAAAGATTTAGAAAAACACTTGTCTACCAGCCAGTTCAGAATGTAAAATAGATTTTTTTTTTCAGCTAAAGCTAATATGTACTTCTGTTAAATATTAACTCTCACAAAAAAATAGTATTTGGAAAATGTATCAATAGCAGTTTCTTAGTCTTTGTGTTGTTGAATAGATCCGAATTTCCAAGTTAATGACTGATAGTCTGAACTGTAGAAGACTCTTCCTGATTTTCCGTACGAGGAAACCAAGTGTTGTGTCAGTTACATGTGTTGTACATGTGCTTCATGTCAGCTCGTTCATCTCAAGTCCAATTGATTCAAACTCACCTGTGTTTCAAGCTGAGTGGACAGAATATAACAGAGCTTTATTTTTTTCTTAACCTAGAAACTACATGTGTCCCGGGGGACCACAAAAGTGTCATAAGGGTGCATTTTTTTGAAATTGAGATTTATACATCATTGTTGTATGGCTTGTTAGGATAGGACCATATTTTGCCGAGATGCAACTATCTGGAATCTGAGTGTGCATAAAAAAAAAAAAAATATTAAGAAAATCACCTTTAAAGTTGTCCAAAGGAAATTCTTAGCTATGCATATTACTAATCAAAACTTAAGTTTTGATGTATTTACAGTAGTAAATTTACAAAATATCTTCATGGAACATGATCTTTACTTAATATCCTAATGATTGATTTTTGGCTATTGCTACAAATTTACCCATGCCACTTAAGACTGTTTTTGTGCTCCAGGGTTACACATGAAATGTTTTAAAACACGATGGAATTGCTTATCAGGTCACTTTTGTCACAGCCTGGCTCATTTCTGACCTGGATATTAATAACACACGGTTAGCTTTCTTACAGTCACTTAAATACTGTTCAATTATTATAAGTGGCATTCATTTTAAATGCTTGCTTTCCTTAGAGATTTGCAGTTATTGCACTGTATTTTAAATTGGGTGTGTACATGTTTTTTTCCTAGACAACAGTCATTGTCCTGCGCTTTTACATAGATCATCATTTAATAAGCAGCTTTGAAAGTCATGCAAGTCAGAATCAAATGAAACTTCAGCACTTCAGGTTTGACAAGACAAAATTAACTTTACCACAGCGCTTTCAGCCCTGCAATCCCGAACATGACTCAGTCTTTATGTAACACTTATTAAAGCACTATGAGTGAATATTCTCAGATTAGGATAAAAGCTGTAGATCGATGTTCATTTATTTATTCACAGGTTTTATCACTACACATCATGACACAAACTTACTTCATATTAGCAGCATTTCATGAAGTAAAATTCATATATCAAGTGTAATGTACAACAGTACATTTTCAGTTCTATTACAGCTTTACAATACAGTACAGATAACTTTTACAGATTACATTTTAGTAAAAACTGAAGGACAGGAGCTTCATGAGAACCTATCTAAAGTGCTGATGGCCATGAAAAGCCATTTATATACTGTAAAAATAAAGTGATTCACAAAGCTGATTTATCCGTTCAAATGTTCATTTGCAATCAGAGAATTTTTTATATCATAGAAAACTATATTATAGACATGTATAGCAACTTATATTTTTTTTGTTACGTTTGTTTGTTGTTCTTTTTACAGAAAAAAAGATAATGTATTAAAAATATAAACTAGGTTTTAAAAATATTCCATTTAAAAACATGGCAGCACTCATTTTGCATTCATGTTCAAGGAAAAGTACAATCCTTCATTTTTTAGACTCCTATCTTATCTTCGTATAAAGACAGGAGTAATAAAATCCCCCATCCAGTCCACAGACCAATATTCTGCAGCAGAAAAATCAGCCATGGCCTTTTACTGTCCACATGAATCATAGTAGGAAGCTAGACAAGGGGAAAAAAACAGAAACTGAAGTTGACATGATCTGATTACCTTCAAATACTTTAGATGTTCGTCATACACACCCTCAAGTGTTTCAAACCTGTTTCTTTGAAAAATATTAATAACCAAGTTAGCAAGTTGACGGTAGCCATTGACTTCCATAGTAAGGAAAAAAATACTATGGAAGTCAATGGCTACCGTCAATATTGGTTACTAAAATTCAAATATGATGGCAGAAATATCATTTTTGAGTTTACTATAACTCTCACATCTCACTGGGAAGAAAAATAATTGTGATACACAAAAAAAAAAAAAGGCCAAAATGCAAGATAAAGTTGAGACTGACCCTTCGCAAAAACCAGTGAAAAATACATCGCGGAACAAAGAGGATACTGACAACACATGACAGAGCAGGTTAATTCTGGTATGGAGCAAGGTTTCGGCTTTAAAATGTTGTCTTTTTCTGAAGAAATTCAAGCAAATACCATTTTGTGGCTCTTTAATTTGTCGAGACAGATGGCGGTATTGCCTTATTAAATCAATTGACACGTGTCTTCTAATTTACTTAAAGAACAAAATAAACATGAATGAACATCAGAGCATATTTTATTTTCAACCACAGAAAGACGACAATACAATTTTCAAGTTTAAGTCAATCTACTCTCCCGTCTGAATTGTTTGTCAGACAAAATGGCAAATTCGACATTATGACTGGTCAGATCGCCTGTCAGTGTTCATTTTTTATTCCATAGCAGAAGTCAGAATTGTGAGACGTAAACTCAGAGTTAAGAAAAAAGTCAGAATTGTGAAAGTTTATATCTTACCATCTTGTCTTTTTTCTCAGTTTATACCTGCAATTCTGACTTTTTTCTCAGAATTGAGAGAAAAAATACAGAGTCCCTCACATTACGTTCCTGTCCACATAATGCAGATAGGAAGTAGACCAAATTATTAAATGATTTTGTGCGCATAATCTACTTCAAATCAAGGCATGAATTATTTTGTTTAATTTACCTAAAACAAGGAAACTAAACATTTGTGCATACAATTTACTTATTTTTCAGAGTGTCATGTGACCTTTATTTTTATTTTTTGCTGCATGTCAGAAACCAAAAATAAAAAATGTGAGATGTCAGCTTGAAATTTTGAGGAAAGTGAGTTTATATTTTACTTTTTTTTTCAGACTTTTTCCCCCCTAATTATGAGAAAAGAACTGTAAGATAAAAAGTCACAATATTCTTTTTAAATTAGTTATTTTTTTATTCTATGGTGGAAATGGGGTTCTATATTATATATATATATATATATATATATATATATATATATATATATATATATATATATATTGCGGCTATTTTGTGCATTTTTTCCTGTGCTAATGAGTATGGTTAAAAAAAAGAAGGCAGAAAGTAGCAATCATACCATGTCTGCGAGGCCAATGTACAGGAAGAGGCCGGCTGTGACGGCAGAAATCCACTCCTGGGCGATGGTTTGAGTGGAGACGGACAGTGCGATGTACAGGCCGATGAAGGAGGTGAGAGAGCTGCCTATGTTCAGCAGCAGAGCCATTTTTACAGACAGACCACAGTGCAACAGGATTGCAAAATCACCTGACCACCAAACACAAAAACACAACCTGTCAAGACACCCCAAAATTGAAAACAACAAAGAAATCCAAATAATGAAAATTAAGCATATATATGTATGTATACGTGTGTACGTGTGTGTGTGTGTGTGTGTGTGTATATATATATATATATATATATATATAAAATGTGTGTGTGTGTGTGTGTATATATGTATAAATATATATACATATATATATTATACACCGCGTTCCAAATTATTATGCAAATTGTATGCAAGTGTCATAAACACACAGTTTTTTGTTTTTCAATTAGACTCATGGATGGTATTGTGTCTCATGGCTCTTTGGATCACTGAAATGAATCTCAGACACCTGTGATAAATAGTTTGCCAAATGAGCCCAATTAAAGGAAAAGTACTTAAGAAGGATGTTCCACATTATTAAGCAGGCCACAGGTTTCAAGCAATTATGGGAAAGAAAAAGGTCTGTCTGCTGCCGAAAAGCGTCAAATAGTGCAATGCTTTGGACAAGGTATGAAAACATTAGATATTTCACGAAAACGTAAGCGTGATCATTGTACTGTGAAGAGATTTGAGGCTGATTCAGAGCACAGACAGGTTCGTGCAGGTAAAGGCAGAATGAGGAAGGTTTCTGCCAGACAAATTCATCAGATTAAGAGAGCAGCTACTAAAATGCCATTACAAAGTAGCAAACAGGTTTTTGAAGCTGCTGGTGCCTCTGGAGTCCCGCGAACATCAAGGTGTAGGATCCTCCAGAGGCTTGCAGTTGTGCATAAACCTACTATTCGGCCACTCCTAACTAATGCTCACAAGCAGAAACGGTTGCAGTGGGCCCAGACATACATGAAGACTCATTTTCAAACAGTCTTGTTTACTGATGAGTGTTGTGCATCTTTGGATGGTCCAGATAGATGGAGTAGTGGATGGAACATGTCCCAACAAGGCTGCGACCACAACAAGGAGGTGGCATTTTTGGCCAGAATCATAGAGCTGGTTGGCTCCTTTACGATCCCTAAAGTTATGAAAATGACCTCGGCAAAGTATGTCGAGTTTTTGACTGACCACTTTCTTTCATGGTACAAAAAGAAGAACTGTGCCTTCCGTAGCAAAATCATCTTCATGCATGACAATGCACCATCTCATGCTGCAAATAATACCTCTGTGTCATTGGCTGCTATCTGCATAAAAGATGAGAAACTCATGGTGTGGCCACCATCCTCCCCTGACCTCAACCAGATTGAGAACCTTTGGAGCATCCTCAAGCAAAAGATCTATGAGGGTGGGAGGCAGTTCACATCAAAACAGCAGCTCTGGGAGGCTATTCTGGCATCCTGCAAACAAATTCAATCAGAAACTCTCCAAAAACTCACAAATTCAATGGATGCAAGAATTGTGATAGCGATATCAAAGAAGGGGTCCTATGGTAAGATGTAACTTGCCCAGTTAGGATGTTTTTGATTGAAATAGATTTAGATTTCAGTAAATATGACCACCTAATGCTGCAAATTCAGCAAATGCCCATTTTCAGTTCTTTACAACCTATACAATGTTTTAACTCTGTTGTGCATAATAATGTGGAACAGTGCATTTTCAGTTTTTTATTTTTGAAATAAATACTGTTATCATTAGGAGGTTTGTTCAATAAAATTCGAATTATACCCTAATGGTTGATGACTTAAAAATTATACTGACTGTCATTTGCATTGACTAATTATGAAAACCAGAGAAAGATATCATTTGCATAATAATTTGGAACGCGGTGTACATATATACATATATATGCATGTATATGTATATACATATTAAATTATAATTTTTTTAAATTAAATTTTTTTATAAAATACAAATACAATACTAATAATACAATTAAAAAAATAGTCTTGATTTCTGGACAGTACGTTGTTTGTTCAGAACAATTAAACTGCCCGCTGTTGTTCAGAAAGATCCTTCAGGTTCCACAAATTCTTTGGCATTTTTGTGTATTTGAACCCTTTACCAAGGGTAAATGTAACTTATTTTGTCTTTTGGGAAACGTAAGTATGTTCTGTAGCTTCTGAAGGGAAGTACTAAATGAAAAAAAGACAATGTTTAGGCAAAATGAGAAAAATGTACACACATTCATTCTAATTCAAAAGTTTTCACCCCTGGCTCTTAAAGCATGGTTTTTCCTTCTGGAGCATCAGTGAGCGTTTGAACCTTCTGTAATAGTTGCATATGAGTCCCTCAGTTGTCCTCAGTGTGAAAAGATAGATCTCAAAATTATACAGTCATTGTTAGAAAGGTACACAAAATACACAAAAATGCTGGAAAACCAAAGAATTTGTGGAACCTAAGGGATTTTTCTGAAGAACAGCAGGCAGTTTAACTGTTCAGGCCAAACAAGGGACTCATGAACAACTATCACTAAACAAAAAACACAGCTATGGATCATTCAGGTAACAACAGTATTAAGTGTATAAACTTTTGAATGGGGTCATTTTATAAATTCAACTATTATTTTCTCTTGTGGACTATATGTAAACAGCTTTTATGTGAAATATCTTATTCAGGTCAGTGCTATATAAAAAAATAATTTTCATTTTGTATGATGCCTCTTATTTTGGTAAAATAATGAACATTTTGCAGATTCTGTGTATGTAAACATTTGACTTCAACTGTAAAGACATCTATTCATGACTATGAACTATTAAAAAAAAAAAAGCATTTTAAGTTCCTGAAAGGCTTTCAGTTTCAAGGCACATATTTAGTGTGTTTATGTGGGACGTTGCTTCACTCACATCAGGCAGAAATAGTTTTCTTTGTTGTTTTGAGTAATAAGTAATGCACATTGTGTTACTGCTTAAACCTCTTAAGTGTTATTTCAAGGGTGTGTAGAAAACTTCAACTGTTTCTAAAAGGCCTTTTGTTACATTCAAAGAATGTTTACATTACTCAACAGTCTGTCTTGACTGACATTGTCTAGTTGTTTTTAAAGCATTTTTGTAGCTATTTTGCAGTTTCAAATACACATCTCACCTAACTCATGTGGCAGTTCGTGACACAAAACAGCCAGAGATGTCGCCAGTCCTGAACGCCACGACACAGAGAACGCAGCGCCTATGGCCAGACCGTCCGCAAAGTTATGAATCCCATCTCCAATGGTAATCATATACGGCAGGAGACGCTTCTCTGAAGAACATGAGAAAGATAAACGCTATTGTTCAAAACTATAAATTAAAAATGACAAAAATCACATGCAGACAAAACTCAATTATTTTGCAAAATGACAGACTATAACTAATTACAAATGTTAAATATTTTGCCTCTCAAAGGAAACTAATATATTTTTCTCAATTTCAGTCTCTATATATACTGTATTTGTAATTATTTGAAATTTGAATTTCGAATTATTACATATTTTAACAATACATTTTTCACTTTAGAATTTAGTTCAATGAAAATAGGTTAAAAAAAAGCAACAAAATTACTAAAATTAAATGAAAACAGAATTTAATTACAAAACATTCAAAATATATATATATAAAAAAAACGTATCAAAATACTAAAATGGCACTGGTTGTTGCAAAAACAAAATGACAACAGGCACTTTTTATAACTTCACAGTGCGTATAAAGGTTACTTTACTAACAGCTCATTTTACTCCCTTAAATGCGTGTCATATTACATCACAAACATGTTATTAACTCTAATTGGTGTGTAATTATTTACAGTCATGGCTTAGCTGTGTCTAACACAGACTGCTGACAGCATTCACCTCTTGTGCTGCTAAACGATGTGTGCTCCTGGAGGGACTTCTCGTTGTTCTGATCATCCACCTAAAATCAGAAAAAAATATTTTATTAACTGATGATTACAGACGAAGTCTAAGATGAATTCAGTGATACTTCTGTGATGATAAACTTGCAGAAAATGTGATGGTCAAAATAAATCAGATGTCATGAAAAACAATTATACACAATGCATGGTTTATATTGCACTGCACTGCAAAAAAAAAAAAAAAAATTGTCATTTTTGTCATAATTTTTAATGAGGTTGTATGAAAATACACTACCAGTCAAAAGTTATTGAACAGTAAGATGTGTTTTTTAAATAAGTCTCTTCTGCTTTTCTGCTCACCAAGCCTGCATTTATTTGATCCAAAGTACAGCAAAAACAGTAACATTTTTAAATATTTTACTATTTAAAATAACGTTTTTTTATTTAAATATATATTTTAAAATGTAATTTATTACTGTGATTTCAAAGCTGGATTTTTAACATCATTACGCCAGTCACGTGATCCTTTAGAAATCATTCTAATATTCTAATTTACTGCTCAAAAAACATGCATTATTATGTTGAAAACAGCTGAGTAGATTTTGTTTTTCTGGCTTCTTTGATGAATAAAATGTTCAGAAGAACAGCATTTATCTGAAATAGAAATCTTTTGCAACATTATAAATTCAACTTAAAAAGCATCCTTGTTAAATAAAAGTATTAATTTCTATAATTTCTTCACTCCCTCCCAAAAAATGGTATAGTGTATAATGTTACAAAAGTGCTGATGCTGATCTTTAGATCTTTCTATTCGTCAAAGAATCCTTAAAAATGTACTTAATTGTTTTAAAAATTGATAATAAAAATTACAAATATTTCTTGAACAGCAAAACAGCATATTAAAATGATTTCTAAAGGATCATGTGACACGTAAAGACTGGAGTAATGATGCTGAAAATGTAGCTTTGATCACAGGAATAAATTACATTCTAAAATATATTCAAATAGGAAGCAGTTATTTTATATAGTAAAAATATTTCACAATATTACTGATTTTGCTGTATTTTAATAAATGCAGACTTGATGAGCAGAAGAGAATTCTTTTAAACAAAAAATCTTATTGTTCAAAAACATGGTTTTTGTAAATTTATGTAACATAAAAACTTCTTATTTGACCCACGTTCACACAAACAAGACCGTCTCACCAGCTCGTCCCGTGAGGTGGAGTTGTTTCGCTGGTCTCTTCTGCTCTGGAACATCTGCAGAACTTTGCCGTGGTCACAGTGATGAGGGTCAGACTGCTGAAGCAAACAGATGAAGAAAAGCCTTACACCCTGGCCTGTTTACAGTAGTGCGTTTTTTATTTTTAAGACGCCATTTTAAAATGAAAATGATCCTTGTCTACACTATCGTTGGATGTCACATGACCATTCTTGCAGGTACAACCATAGTGGCCCTATTATTTAGATGGCGGACATGTCTACGTAGTCGAATGGGGCATCCATCTATACATATCCATGGTACAACAATGAACATGATGTTATTGTTTACAGGGGTTTCGAGGGTCAAAAATGTCGGAGTAGTGTACTCTACAGGCGTAAACCATGGCAAAAGTTATGCGTTTCAAAATGAAAAAGTACTAGTGTAAACATATTCCTAGGGGGCCATTTTCCACATATTCCACAAAAAAATGACTTCTAAATATGTTATAAGCCAAGACATAGAGGGAAAAACATTCAGTCTGTTCCTACTTGATTCATACAGATTTATAATACATTTCTTTTCCTAAAAACATGGCTGTTGAAAGCATTTTCTGATTCAAGGTGTAATAAAAGACATAGTAAAGTTAAAGATAAAGGGGATTTTGAATATGTCTTCAAAATTAAATTAGAAATTTGACGTCACCCACTCCATTGTGATCATGACCATGTCGAGTGATGATGGCAAAGATGCTTTCCATTAGATAGAAGACATAGATGCCCCCAATGACCACCAGAAGTTTGTAAATGAAATCCATGTTCTCCTCCTCATGATCGGGTCCTTCTTCATGTGCATGAAGACCTAAGAACTACACAAACACAATCAGTCACCAAGAAATCAAATCTATAGGAATAGTTTAAAATTTACTCACCCTCAGGCCTTCCAAGATATAGGGGATTTGGTTTCTTCATCAGAACAGATTTGGAGAAATTTAGCTTCACTTGCTCACCAATGGATCCTCTGCAGTGAATGTGTGCCGTCAGAATGACAGTTCAAACAGCTGATAAAAACATCACAGTAATCTACAAGTAATCTACACGACTTAAATGATGGACTGGAGTGGTGTGGATTATTGTGATGTTTTTATCAGCTGTTTGGGCTCTCATTCTGACGGCACCCATTCACTGTAGAAAATCCATTGATGAGCAAGTGATGTAAAGCTAAATTTCTCCAAATCTGTTTTGATAAAGAAACAAACTCAGATGGCCTGAGGGTGAGTAAATTTTCATTTTTGGGTGAACTATTCTTTTAAAGCAAACCCTGGGTATTAAGACTTGTATGGCTTCATATAAAGTAAATGATGTCTCTTACTGAAATATGTAGTAGAAAACCCATGAAAGATACGCGTTATTTAAAAAACTTTTATACATATTTTGGACTATGAGGGCGCCATTATTTCGATGACGTGAAATGGTTGCACTCGGTGAGCTACTGGCGCTACCTCAGTGTTGCCAAGTCTGCAGTTTTCCTGTGGAATTGGGCTACTTTAACACTGTTGGTTCAGTTTTTCCATGTCCATGGGTTGAAGTGACCCCAATAATGTAATATTTAGCCGCTGAAATGCTAATTTTACCAGAGTAAAAAAAAAAAAAAAAAAAAAAAAAAAAAAAAAAAAGTGTATTTTCCCCTCCGGAAATCAATTTTTACTGGAGAACCCCCCTTGAAATGCGTTTGGGCTACTTTTGGGCTACTGTTAAGTCCATGGGTTGAAGCGACCCCAATAATGTAATATTTAGCCACTGGAATGCTAATTTTACCAGGGAAATCCCACAAAATTTGTATTTTACTCCCCGGAATGCAATTTTTACTGGAGGACCCCCTCGAAACACACTTGAGCTACTTATGGGCTATTTTTGAGTCCATTGGTTTGGGCTATTTGAGTCTGCTGGTTAAAGCGGCCCCAATAATGTAATATTTAGCCACTGGAATGCTAATTTTACCAGGGGAATAAAAAAAAAAAAAATTATATATATATATATATTACTCGCTGGAATTAAATTTTTACCGGGGAAATCCCACAAAAAAGTATATTTTACCCCCCAGAACTCAATTTTTACTGGAGAACCCCCCTCAAAATGCGTTTGGCCTACTTTTGGGCTATTTTTGAGTTCGTGGTTTGGGCTATTTTTGAGTCCGCGGGCTGAAGTGACCCCAATAACGTAATATTTAGCCACTGGAATGCTCATTTTACCAGGGGAATTCCGCGCAAAAAAAAAAAAAAAAAAAAAAAAAAAAAAAAAAAAATTATATATTTATATAATTATATATTTTTAATAAAGTATTTTATTTTTACCAGGGAACCCCCCTCAAAACGGTTTGGCCTACTTTTGGGCTATTTTTGAGTATTATTGTGGTATTGTTGTAAAATCCTGCCAATCCTGCGCTTCCTGTTGCTATTTTTACCGCAACACAAAATAAAAAAATACCCATATGATGCGAATGTGGACGAATAAAACTTCCTAAAGACTTCCGTCTTTGTTCTCTCCACTTCAGTCCTAATGCCTTTGAGGATTTCAGCAGACCACAGCTATACTGAAAGAGCTTACAAACGGCAGAGACAAGAAACACTAGATGCCATCCTGACAGGAAGTAAACATGCCAACACTTGTCAAGACGCTGCCGCCAATGAAGGAGTTTCTCAGCGCGGATTTCACTCAATATCCCAAGGGCGTTTAGACTCCTTGTGGGGTAAAATCGATGGTACGACATTTTGTTCTTTCAGTAGCTGTGGTCATCATATCAGTATTTTTTTTTTCAGAGTTGTGTTGCAGTAAAAATAGCAACAAGTAGCGCCAGTAGGTCACAGAGTGCAACAATTTCATCCAAATTATGGCATCCCCCCATAGTCCAAAATATGAATAAAACGATGTGGATTTTTTTAAAAACATAATCTTTCATGTTTTTTTTACTACATATTTCAGTGGGACACATTATTTACGTTGTATTAAGCCATACAAACAATTAAATGCAATTAAGTGCAGACATTCATTCAGGCATAAGTCTTTTTGCTGGCTGCTTACCATAGGAATTAGATGCAGAAGAGAGTCACCCGTCAGGGATCCCACAGCAAGACTGATGCAGAACTGAATGCACATCTGAAACACTTGAGTGCACCTGGAGAACAGTAGCACCACAATCCCGAACATGGACATCAGACAGATAATGATGTTGGCAAGGGTGGCATATCCATATCCTGTGTACAAAGGGCACATTCAAGTATTGCATACAGAGATCACTGTGTCACAGGTGTGCCAGCATTCAGACTGGTTTTTGTAAATAGTTACAGGTCATTCAGATGGAATCTGGTTGTGACCACAAACGGTGCCAGCTTTTTTATTCTCCAGGAAGAGATGGTAAGTAAAATAATCAGTCATATGGTTTGGGAATTTTTCTGGTTCGCCTTTTGTTAAGGCCAAGAGATTGATGCCAACAAAAATATGCCAAGTGGAACTAAATACTGTGGTAGAACCAGAAAAGCCAGCGGTCATGAATCATTGTTTTATGTGTCTTGTTTCTGATACACAAACCAAATGTAAGTGATCATGTAAACATTAACTATCAATGACAGGTACATAATGCTCAGAAACTAAAGTCTATCCACCTTTTTCTTCAACATAGAAGTAAGCCTATGGGTAAGACTTCTGGCTCATTATCCACTATAGGGAAATAAGGAGAATAATTACAACATGCAGTAAATGGTAAAACTGTTAACACTACAAACCAGTGCGTTCATAATTAAGATGATACATAAAAATAACTCACATTTGCAATATCAAGTAGCAAAACGAGGTGCTTGTGTACAGCTTAAAATAGCTGGATGAGGATGAGACTGGAAGCCAGATCCATAACATTTACAAATGGCTGCACCCACTTTTATGGGAAGAAAAAGGTGGAAAGTTGCAGTGTTTTTTATAAGGTTTTCAAACCTTTAAGCACCATTCAAAATTGGGGGGTTAAGCCATCAAATTTGCTTTACATAATTAAAAAATACATAGGCCTAATGCAATTCATACCATTCGCCTTCAGCTCAACTACTGTTAACACTTTAAACATTTATAGCAGCTAACTGAATAAAACAGTTGAAAAGCACAGACATTAGAAGAAAACTTGTTCTAAAATATGCATCTTGACTTCATGCTGACATTCAAAATTCTAACTATGCTATGCAACTCAGAATAATTGTTTAATGCTAATCTGATGGTGTAAAAAGAGGTCACTTACTCTGGGCGGTACTCAGAGAGTCAGGGGTCTCGTTGGTGAAAGTGACCTCAGAACAGCTTCCACTGAGGAGCTGCTGAATCAGAGCAGGACTGAGCTGTGTGAACTGATCTCTGGTCAGCAATGAAGAGTTCAGCTGGTAAATCCTCAGCAGGTCTTCAGCGCTGAAACACGTCTGCAGGCAAAACCATCAGAAACAATTTGAGACATGCACATTTTAACATGAATATAATAATGTGTTTACACAAAATACTGTCATTATTTCTCATCCTCACATCGTTCAAATCCTGTAAGACCTTCGTTCATCTTTGGAACTTAAATTAAGATATTTCTGATGAAATCCGAGAGCTTTCTGATCCTGCATAGACACCGTTCAAGGCCAAAGGTAGTTAAATTGTTAAAATGGTCCATGTGACATCAACAGTTTCAACTGTAATTTCATGAAGCTATAATGTCACTACCACTGATGTCACATGGACTATTTTATTGATGTCCTTACTACCTTTTTTGGGCCTTGAAATTATTAGTTGGTAGCTGTCTATGCAGAGTTAAAAAGCTCTTGGATTTAATCAAAAACACCTTGATTTGTGTTCCAAAGATGAATGGGACATATGGGTTTGAAAATACATGAGGGTGAGTAATTAATAACAGAATTTTCATTTCTGGGTGAACTTTCCCTTTAAAACAATTTAAACAAGCATATATTACAATACATTATTTGTTTCTTTAGATGGTGTGTAAGGACACTGGGAAATGTACATCATCATAAATAAAAAATGAGCATACTGTGTGTTTTTGATTATCATTACAGACTTGCATGGTCTCAGAATGCACTGTATGTCACAACATCCATCATGAGATCTAAACATCAATTATTAATGTTGATATGTCATGCTACAGGCCTCAAAATAATTTCTTGCTCTGGTGAATGATCGCTCTCTTCAACTCTAAATGACTACTTCTGCAGCTTGCATTGATTTCCCATGATGCCCCATGAAAACATCTGCATCTTACCTTGTCCCAGGTGCTGTTGCTGTGATCATCCTGATCACTTTGTCTGGGGGTCAGTCCGCTGCGGTGGGCTTCATCATCAGTGTGGGTATCATCATGGTCGTGTTCCCCCCCACCCAGATTCAGCGTCTTCAGGAGCTTTTCAAAGTCTGAGTAACAATGGCATTATTAAAAATAGAGTACAAACAGTCAGCTTTAAACCAAATACTAAATGCTTAAAAGCGCTTCAGAAAATCTAAAGAACATGAGCAAGTATTAAAGTGCCCCTATTATGCCATTTTAAAGGTAGTTAATATTGTTGTAATAGTCGCTTAAAACAGGTTTACATGTATGCAAGTTCAAAAAACACTTTAGTTTTCTCCAAAATTAGATTTATTTTTACCCCGTTTCTAAATGATTCGTAAACGACTCGTTTGAAGCAGTTCGAAGAATCAGTCTCTCTAAACCCCTCCTTTCAGTGAGCCCTCACCGCTGTGATTGGTCAGATGGTGCAGTCCTTATGGATTGGTCTACCGCTACAGCGCAAAACGAAACGCCCATTGGCATAACTGAATGACAGCTGCGGAGACCTGTTAATGCATAGAAAAGATAGCCTCGATTTTACCCTATCAATTCGAGCCGGAGTCTGACGATGAAACGGTGGAAGTGGCACATCGACAAGAAACTGTATTGCAAGCACGACTGGAGCAGGACGTTTCTCAGTGGGTGTCATATGTTAACTGTGGACAGTGTTTGCAATTTGCTTTTGTAAGCGAACCGGGCACACCTCTACGTTGTGAACTTCAACACTGTACAATCCATAACACTGCGTTAAGCCATCGTTTATCATTATCATTACTTAAACTAATAAGGCAGACAGACAGTCAAGCTGCATCAATCACAAGACTTTTTAGACTACATTGCACTCACAGCTGAACAACAGAACTACAGAAACGCAAGTTAGCCGCTTACCAAGACATGTGTGGGGTTGTTACACACCATAACGTACACAAAGACGTATTTTGAACGATCGCTAGAAAATACAATTATTAATCATACTTACAGGTAGAAGTTCAGAGGAGCAAGCCGGTCCAAATAAACTGGGCACTGATCCATTTTTTAAAACCAAGCGTTTGGTGAATCTCGCGTTGTAACGTTACTCCCCAAGATTGGAAAAGCAGTCATCAGTAAAATGACGCGAACACAAGATTGGCATTGGACTGCTGAGGTGTTGAAAAAATTAATGTTAACCACTCATTCTTGATAGTTCCATCTTTCGGAAGGGCATGTAAAACAAATTCACTCTCACAGGCTGTCACAGCACAGGGCGTCTTCTTGACATGATGTAATCCACGTGAAAATGGTAGGCCTACTGTTTGTGGGCGGGCAAGTTGTTCGCGAAATTGAACGTGGGCGGACATTACGCAAATGTGTAGCTCGTGACGTGTGGCCGTTACAGAAAAAAGATTCGAATTGCTGACGACTCGTTTAGGCGAATGTGAGCCGACTCTTTTTTTTGTTAGACAAAAACTTTATTTATAGTGCACTGTCGGCGTCACAACTTTGCAGATAGTTTATGTTCACATACAGCTACATGAAATATCATATTTGAAAAGGCATAATAGGGGCACTTTAAAAACATATTAACAAGGTTATGCAGTCAGTTCCCAGGCCAGGATATTATTACATTTTTACTTTGAATGCAATGGAAAATACTTTGAATAAAAGCATTTGCCAAATGCATAAATGTAAATGCAGAATACAGAAACCTACACTGCAAAAAAATAATAATAATAATTTCAAGTTGTCAAAAAGGCTAGGGTACAGTACTTTCGGTACTGAAATTTTAAAAACGTCCAATCAGCTTTGTTTAGTAATTGGCAAATAGAGTTTTTTTTTTTATTTCAGTCCTTTTTTACAACTATTTCTTACTAAGTATTTTTGTTTTCCAGTGCAAATATCTACATTCCTAAATCAAGAAAAAATATGTGTCAGTGTGGTCAGAAAAATAAACTTAATTCAAAGAATAATTATTATTGGATATAGTTTTTTTTTCAGAAAGCAAGACTTGTTTGACTTAAACCACTTTCCATCTCAAGTAAATGTAAGTACGTATATATATATTTGTAATGAAAAACAAGGTAAAAATACTAAGTAAGAAAAAATACAAATAAAAAAATACATATATATACATACAGCGCCTTGCGAAAGTATTCAAACCCCTTTGTTATTGTTTTTTCACCTTTTGTTATATTGCAGCCTTATGATTAACTACTTTAAGTTACTTTTTTTTCTCCACATCAATCTACACTCCATACACCATAATGGCAAAGCAAAAAACAGGTTTTTAACATCTTTCCAATTTTTTTAAAAATAAAAAACTTCAAAGATTTAATTGCATAAGTATTCATACCCTTATTTGGTACAGTTGAAATTTAGCTCAGGAGCATTCATATCGCTTGCAAATGTTACTAAACTTCGAGGAAAGTTAACCTGGGGCAAATTAGATTGAATATGATTTGGAAAGAGACACGTCTTAATAAAAGGTCTAACAGCTGAAAATGCATATCAGAGCAAAAACAAAGCCCTGTAGAACTCAGAAACAAACTTGCATCAAGCCACAGATCTGGGGAAGAGTTCAGAAAAGATTCTGCTGCATTGAAGGTTTTCAGAAGCATGTAGTCTTTGATACCCTTAATGGTTGTTCAAACTTCTTCCAAGACTCTTCCTAGAGCTGTCCTCCTGGCCAAACTGAGCAATTGATAGAGAAGGGCTTTGGTTAGACTGGTGAGCAAGATTCTGATGGTCACTCTAATTGAGCTCCATGATCATATGTGGAGATAGGAGAAACCTACAGAAGGACAAACATCCCTGCAACACTCCACCGATCTGGGATTATGGCGGTGTGTCCAAACTCAATCCTCTCCTCAATGAAGACACATGAAAACACACTTGGAATTTGCAACAATCCTAAAGGACCCTCATACTCTGAAAAAAAAAAAAGATTCTCAGGTCTGATGAAGCTCAGTTCCAAACATCATGTATGGAGGAAACCAAGCACTGCTGATCACCAGCACAGGACCATCCCAAAAGTAAAGCGGCAGGGACTGAGGGACTTGTCAGAGTAGAAGAAAAGCTCAATGCACCAAAATATTGAGATAGTCTTAATGAAAACCCAGTCCAGAGCATTCAGAACCTTAGACTGGGCAGAAGATTCAACATGACAATGACCCTAAGCACACAGCAAGAGTGGCTTATAGACAACTCAGTAAATGCCCTTGAGTGGCCCAGCCTGAACCTGGACTTGAACCTAATCAAACATTTCTGGAAAAACTTGAAAATGTCTGTCAACCCCCATCCAAGCTGTCAGAGCTGTAAATGAGCTTCAGCTAAGTCCTGAGTTAAAAAAATATTAAGGGGTAAGAATACTTTTGCAAGGCACCAATTAAAAATATTAACAAAAACTATAATATTATATAAATAATACAAAATTAACATTGGACCTGAGTCTTAAAAATTACTTTCATTGGTGTGACGTTATTTATTCAGGTAAATTCTGTCACATTAAAATCCATTTTTATTTCAATACTTTACAAATTCAACAACAAGGAACACATTTTAGGTTAATCTACCTTCATCAGGATTATCAAACAGTCATACCATTAAGTGTGAGATTATCAGAGGCAAAATGGCTGAAGATGTAATCCAGAAAGTACTCATGCTCAGGAAGGACACGTGATTTCATACAGTCTCCGCGCAGAGCATGATAAAGTATGTTTCCAAAAACAGCGTCCAGCTCAACATGATGATCACCACTCTCTTCCAGGATGTCTTTTATTGATAAACAGGGCTGAAAATGTGGACAACCATGTTACTTATACATAGAACAGTGCTGAATGATGATAAGCACTTACTTCAAACCTAAATTGCAGTTACTGACCTCATGTGTGTCTGGCTGATAGGATTTTTCCATTTTATCAAACAGCTGCTCCAAACCCTCATGTTCTGTTCCACTAATCTCATTATGACTGTCAGTGGTGTTGTCATGGCCTAAGATCATTTCGATGAAGTGATGGGTCTCTTCACCCCAGCGGCCCTCCCGTATGGCCTCGCAGGTCTTCAGTGGAGAACTCAGGAACAGACAGAATCCAGAAGCCATCTTGAAGAAATCCTCCATCTGTAACCCCTGAGAGCTGCTGTAGTTACTCAACAACTGGCCAAGATGTGCAACAGACAGGCACTATATACAGGAGAAAAAGACCGTGATTTCAACAGTTCTGTGTAATATATCTAATATGTGACCCTGGACCACAAAACCAGTCTTAAGTAGCATGGGTATATTTGTAACAATAGCCAACAATACATTGTATGGGTCAAAATGATCATTTTTCCTTTTTGCCAAAAATCATTAGGATGGTAAGTAAAATTATCATGGTTCATGAAGATATTTTGTAAATTTCCTATCTGTAAATATATCAATTCAAAACGTAATTTTTGATTACTAAAATGTATTGCTAAGAACTTCATTTGGACAACTTTAAAGGCGACTGTCACCCTCAGATTCTCGATTTTCAAATAGTGGCATCTCAGCCAAATATTGTTCTAAACCATACATCAGTGGAAAACCTTTTTAAAAATTGACCCTTATGACTGGTTTTGTGGTCCAGGGTCACATAAATCTTGTTAAGTGAAACTGGAACACATTTGCAGTTAAGGTTTGTGTGCAGTTTCATTTGGCTTTCACAAATGTAAAAATAGATTCTTATTGTGATAAAGACATCATGAGATGTTACATAAAATGTGCTTAGCTGGTAGAGACAAGCCCTAATGATCCTTAAAGGAGTAGTTCACTTTCAGAACAAAAATTTACAGATAATGTACTCACATCATGTACTCATCTTGTCATCCAAGATGTTCATGTCTTTCTTTCTTCAGTTGTAAGGAAATTATGTTTTTTGAGGAAAACATTTCAGGAATTCTCTCCATATAATGAACCTCTATGGTGCCCCCGAGTTTGAACTTCCAAAATGCAGCTTCAAATGGCTCTAAACGATCACAGCCGAGGAAAGAAGGCTCTTATCTATTTTCTAAAAGAAACTGCAATTTATATACTTTTTAACCTCAAATGCTTGTCTTGTCTAGTGCTGTGTATACTCTGCGTACAGATTAAAAAGTATATAAATTGTAAATGTTTTTAGAAATTAACCGATCGTTTCGCTAGATAAGACCCTTCTTCCTCGGCTGGGATCATTTAGAGCCCTTTGAAGCTGCATTTAAACTGCATTTTGGAAGTTCAAACTCAGGGGCACCATAGAAGTCCATTATATGGAGAGAAATCCTGAAATGTTTTCCTCACAAAAAATAATTTCTTTACGACTGAAGAAAGAAATACATGAACATCTTGGATGACCGGGGAGTGAGTACATTATCTGTAAATTTTTGTTCTGAAAGTGAACTACTCCTTTAAGGCTTCATTCATCTTATTTTTTTTATTTACATAAAATATTTTTTTATTTGTTTTTAAGTAAAATATCAGCTGGGCATGTTCTTAAAACACTGCATAAGATGTTATAGATTTGTCAATATTTCATTTCTTTCTGACAAAAGCAAAAAAAAAAAAGGCAGACAGTAAAAAAAAGTTACATTAAAAGTCAGAAATTCAGATAAAACAAATGTTAGTATAAGAAGTTTGTATTTTTACCATTAGTATTTTTAAAAGGTATTATTATTAACATAAAAAAAAGATTATTACTAATATTTGTGACCCTGGACCACAAAACCAGTCTTAAGTCGCTGGAGTATATTTGTAGCAATAGCCAAAAATACATTGTATGGGTCAAAATTATTGATTTTTCTTTTATGTTAAAAATCATTGGGAAATTAAGTAAAGATCATGTTACATTAAGATTTTTCGTAAAATTCCTACTGTAAACCTATCAAAATGTAATTTCTGATTAGTAATATGCAATGTTAAGAACTTAATTTGGACAACTTTAAAGGTGATTTTCTCAGTATTTTGATTTTTTTGCACCCTTAGATTCCAGATTTTCAAATAGATGTATCTCGGCCAAATATTGTCCTATCCTAACAAACTATACATCAATAGAAAGCTTTTTTATTGAGCTTTCATATGATGTATATATCTCAGTTTTGTAAAATTTAACCTTATGACTGGTTTTGTGGTCCAGGGTCACATTTGGCAAACTTTTGTCCAAAATCAGTATCATGCAAAAAACATTTTAATTTCCATGTGACCAAATAAATAAATAAATGGCCTCTGTAAACCCAAAACAAACAAACAAAAAACTCATAGGGGATAAATAAATAAATAAAAATAAATAAATAAATAAATACACACATACTTAAAGTCCTATGTAGTTCCTCACGGCTGTATGTAATTTAGTTAAAATTTAAAGCAAGAAAAAAAAACTCAAAAGCAAGAAAATAAAACTCAAAAGCAAGAAAATAAATAAATACATAGACATACATACATACATACATACATAAATACATAAATAAAATTAACCATGGTTTTACTACAAATAAAACATGGTTACTACAGTTAAATCATGGTAACAAATCAACCATGGTTTTGCAACAGTAACCATAATTTAATCATGGTATTTGTGGTAAAACTGTGGTTATATAAATAACTAATAAGACTAAAAAAAAACAATGTTTACTACACTCAACTAGTAAAACCATGGCTAATTTTCGTATGGGTATTTACAGACACACTTTTTCTACATATAAGTTTATGTTGACCTACATAAGATTCTCTCAGCTGGACCCGGATTTCCCCAAAAGTTAATCAAATCCGTCTTACCTTTCCACACGACACACCGGAGCACTTAACGCGGTTCTCCAGTCGTTCAAACAGCGAGGGCAGCGTATCTTCCGTGAGGAACTCTTTACCTGGAGACAATAAATCCACAACTTTCGCGTAAATGTCCTTTATATCGCAATGCGCGCATGTAAACAGGCTGAGGCAGGTCACACAGAGAAATAAAACTTTTCTTGTCTCCATGGTGTGCGTGTGGGTTTTGTCCTTAACCTTGCGACAGACTGTCATCACACACACACTCACACCGGAGCTTCAGAGTTTGTCACACAGGTGATTGTGTACCTGTTCAGGTAGAAGCTCCGGTTGTCCTCCACACTAAACGCTGATTGGTCAAAGATTTCCCGTCATCAGCACAGAGGGATTTGATTTATTGAAACAACTTTTAATGTAGGAGAAAGATTAAGCAGGGGTTTTGTTTTAAATAAAGAATAATAAATAATTAAAACAAAATAAAATAAAAATATTTTGCGGGTTTACTTTAATATATGTATGACTTCCTCATATTTTAACTATACCATTCAAAATCTTGGAGTCAGTTTTTTTTTTGGGGGGGGGGGGGGATTATAGAAATGATAGAAATTAACACTTTTATTTAACAAGGATGCTTTAAATCGATTAACAGTGATGATAAAGACATTTTTCTATTTCAGATAAATGCTGTTCTTCTGAACTATCTATTCATCAAAGAAACCAGAAAACAATCTACTATTCTAATACTCATAATAAATGCTTTTTGAGCAGCAAATCAGAAGATTAGAATTGATTTCTGAAGGACCATGTGACTGGAGTAATGATGATAAAAAAGTCAGCTTTGAAATCACGGGTAGCCTATAAAATACATTTTAAAATAGGTTCAAATAGAAAACTGTTATTTAAAATAGTAAAAATATTTCTGAATTTTACTGCTTTTGCTGTACTTTGGATCAAATAAATACAGGCTTGGTGAGCATCAGAGACTTCTTTAAGCATTAAAAATCTTACTGTTCAAAAGTGTTTATTTTCCTTTCGAACGTTTTTTGTTCAATATGTACATGTATATGTCGCCCCCTGTAGGCTGTACTATCTGACAGCGAATTGATATTAGGAATTCAGAATTATAAATAATTCTAAATAGAATTAAAATGTATTTGATCTGGTTAGGTGTTGATTTTGTATTTTTAAATCGTTCAAAAGCAGGGTATTAAACAGATTCAAAATAAGAATGCTAGTCCCCCCTGAAACCAACTAAATATTTGTTTATAGCCTATTCATAATTCAGTATTTTCTTATGTTTAGAATAGAGAAACCGCTGTATTTTCTTTACTTTTTTAATTTTTAAAGAATTTCTTTAGCCCGTTTCCCAGATCTCATCAGACAGTCCAATTCAGAATGTAAATTGCAGAAGTTGTTTTAAGGTAAAAAAATGATCACAATATTTTGTATTAGGTTATGCTTTGAAAGTACATAAAGTAAACGAATATTTAGAATAGTTACTTATGATAGATGTTCCACAACATTCTGGATTAAGTTCCGCAAGCCTTTGATCCAATCGTGCAGTGATATGATTGGATGGCTGTGTGAGAGGGCGGGGTTAATGCGTTTGCACGGCCTCTCTAAACTCTTCATTTAATGCTCTTGTCAACCTACTTTGCTTGGCAGTTAGATGTCATGATTTCAACATTCCACCATTATAGATGCAACAATGTCCTGTGTATGCTCAAATTTAATTTACGACATTCAAAGGTGTATGAATATGGAGTGATCTGTGACGTTAAATTTACTATCGACGCTTGATAATGACCTACTTAGACTATGTATTATGATCGCGACGATTAATAAATTCACCTTTAAAATTGTCCGAATTAAGTTTTTGCAAAGCATATTACTAATCAAAAATTAAGTTTTTATATATTTACAGTAGGAAATTTACAAATTTACATCTTCTTGGAACATGATCTTTATTTAATATCTTAATGATTTTTGGCATAAAAGAGACTTTGATCATTTTGACCCATACGATGTATTGTTGGCTTTTGCTACAAATATACCCCTGCTACTTAAGACTGGTTTTGTGGTCCAGGGTCACATGTTTAAAACAGTGTGATCATACTGCTCTTCATCTTGGAAAAAGATTCAGTTGATGTTCAAAAAATGGCCTAATGATGATGCTGTGTTCGAAAATATTAAAACTTTCCATCATGTATACAGTATACAGTCTTTTTAAAAAAATAAGATTTTTAAAAATTCAAAATGTATCAGCAGTCAAATGTCAAAAGATTTAATGACAAACAGAGGTATTTAAAATGTATAATTTAACTTACTATCTTCAAAAGAGGTGGACAATGTGGAAATCAGCATTATACTTAAAATAATGCCTTCAGCATCATTCAGAGATGGGAAAATAAACTGAGAATTTAACAAATAGTTGTAAGATGGCTCAGAGGAAGACAGGAATTGTGTCAGTTTTTCAAATGGTTAAAGGACAATACAAGACTTCTTTACTTTTAAACAGTTCCCAAAAACAAAAATGCTATGAAATCATATTGATATCATCTTATTTTTCTGAAAAATATGTGGTGCAGGAGCAAAACAGGGACTATATTTGGAAACAGCACCTCAAAATTAGTGATATTAAAAAAAAAAAACATTTCTGTAGCCTAAAATTGCAAATTTTACTTTTTTCGGACTATATTTTTTGCAGAGGTTACATGCTCCTCTAACAGTCGTGGCAGATGGATGTTTTTCAAATTTCAGACAGAGTTTGGGCTCGGAAAGTGTTCAGATCCGTTCCAACTTTGTAGGATGCATAATGAAGGTGAGATGAGATGCTGTAATGTCATTAGCTTTTTTACAACTTAAATTTAACATGCTACTTGTATTGTATTGTTTGCCTCCTCAGAAGTCTCCTCAACTATGCTGAGCTACTTGTGAGCTGCCATGGACCGATTCTGATCTACCAAATCTCCTCCACTGACACACGCATTCTGGTGGACATTCAGGGACGTCTGCCTAAAAAGCTGAGTCAATACATGACTGAGAAGATCCATCCACAACTGCCAGGTCAGAAGGCTGATACCAGTAACATTTTAAAAAGAAAGTTCACCCCCCAAAAAAGAGAATTCTGTCATTTTTACTCACCCTTCAGTTGTTCCAAATTGAAACCTGTGTGAAATTATATTTTTTTCTGCTGAAAACAGAAATTGACTTACTGACTTATATAGTATTTTTGAAGTCACACAGGTTAGGAACAACTTGACAGAATTTAAATTTTTGAGTAAGCTATTTATTCAAGTGTGCTTATTTTAAAATGATCAACCAGATGTTTTATAAAACTCATTTGAGCATTTGAGGTTAAAAAGTATATAAATGGCCAATTTGTTCAGAAAATAACCGGACATTAATTTAAATTGTTAATTTAAGAATGAAATGAAATTAAGAGTATTATCAAGAAGAGACTAAATGAAAGGTGGCAAAAACTGGGATACGGGGAAAAAAAGGTCGGTGGTTCGATAGAATTCAAAGGAAAGTGGGAGAGATGAGAAGAAGTGCAGGGAAAAACAGGAGAGATTAAAGTAATATCAAGGATGAGATTTGGACAAACAAAATTAAATAGTACACTTTATAAAATGGGTAAACATGATACGGGAAGGTGTGATTTTTGAGGTCGCAGGACAAAAATCGCAGATTTTGGCCACTTGGTGGCACTAGAAGATATTAAAAAACATAAAAATGTCTATACCGGTCTGTACCTACACAACCATTTGTCTTATCAACATGAAAATCACTGTGCAGTCTTGGTCCAAAGTGACACAAGTGACTATAAGGCAGAAGAAGTTTGAGTACCTATAGACATAGTTAACGGAGGCCACTCGAAATCTGGAAACCACTTTTCACTCAATCTGGTAAAAAAAAACCAACAAAAAAAAAAAAACACTTCAATACAATTCTCTAGACTCACTAGGTCAATAATTATCAATTATCTAATTTATAGCGTGGGCGTTTAGAAAAGGGGCTTGTCAGAATTTACCCAAAAACCTATAAAGCAAAACCTGGTGAGCGACTGGTGATTCTAAATAAGTATGCAACAGGTTAAAAAAACCAGACCTCAGCTGGCGCTATAACGTTACAAAGAATAATATTTCTATGGTAAATTACCTGGATTTCCATAACACTTTATCCAGTGAAAACTTCATCCCCTGTTGTCCTATCACCAAAAAGATAGATTTGTTTCTTACAAAAAAACTTTCATTTTTATGTGAACTATTGCTTTAAAGGTGTAGTCAAAAATGTTTGTCAATATTGCTGCAATACACAAAGCACCACTCACATGGGTCATCTTCAAGCCAAGTAGATTTCTGTTGGTCAATGCAGCAAATCTGAAGCTTGATCCATCTGCATAAACAAATTCTCAATTGCATGGATTCCTTTTGAAACTGGATTTTGCATGCAAAATTTGGCAGAGCATCAATAAAAGTGACCTCTTCTTTTCTGTCTCTCTCCATGCATAGACACACAAACCCACCAAAACACCATTATTACATAGATTTTATTGTGATTAATACATTGATACATAATCTGTCAGGGATTTTGGAGAGGATTAATGACAGTTCTGTGAGCTTCCACACGGGCATCAAATACTGGAAGACCAGGAATGTGCAGTTGGCCCCAGAGGGGCGTCCGAGTCCTTCGGCTCTAAGATCCCACGGCATGCAGAGAGCATCAGACCTTCACAGCAAGACGTCTGCTGTGATAACAGACGCGCGCGGTCGGGTCAAATGCTTGGGCATGTTTTCAGCTGGCCACATTGGGAAACTGCCATCTCCCAAGTCAGAATACTGCAAAAAGAGCCAATTGCCCATCAATTTTCACAGTTTTTTCCAACAACTTGTTTGTCGACGTGCCTCTTAGTAAATATTGCAGTAGCAGGCATTCTCATGATCGCGGACAGCAGTCATTCTTAAGCCCTGGAGGCTGGCTCTGGTTGCACCAGTCATTTCATCACCCTCAAACTCTTAGGTCACCTTATATACGGTTCCTCGGTTACGGTTGCGCTCTCAAGAGACCGCTTACACCTGATGAAAACTCCACGTTCACATTGGGTTAGCGTTGATGACGTGTGCATATAGAAATTTATTTATTGGAACAAATTTACAAGGAAAATGTACATACTTCAAGGACAGTAGCGCAAACCATATCACTGTCACACATAACAGCAATATGGGTAGTAGTTATGTACACAGTACACTAATAAAGGTATAAATATATAATCGCTATATGTATTTATATATGTATATATACTCCTTCAGATGTCCCGCTGCACAAACCCAAAATGGCTTCCTAATAGACAAACACATTTCTCCTGGTGTAACTACAGCACTCCCAGACTTTCAGGAAAGCATATTGACATGAAAAGGGCACCACACGTGAATTTGCATGTACTCCACATTTTTACAGCAACACGGTACTGGATATTACATTAAGTAGTGGCATTTGATTATATAGAGCCTGTGGGAGCACACAGACGCGGATAAATAATGGGTTTGGAGGTTAGATATTCAAAGTGCTTGAAATAGACGCGATGCTACAGGTGATGAAGACAGTAGGACTGAAAATCCAATGTTTTATGACTGCTGGAGCTCCATTTCTGTAGAAAAGTTGTACAACATTCTGAAAAAGCCATTAGCGCCTTTTCCTATCCTCAAAACTAGAGGACCTCAGACTGCAAAATGGGTGTTCAACCAGTCTAAACCACATACTGTATGAAACTTTTAGTGAAGAACACCCACCCATGTTGACCATTTCCAGAAATGAAGGATTATGTACGCTGTATATCTGCTTTGCCTCTATCAGGGCTTCTTAGGAGCCAAGTGGAGGGGTACAATCAGTTATGGGGGTCTAGTGATGTGGCCTCATAACCCCGCTTTATTGTGTACCGAGTTTGTGAGGTGGGGATTGGGGGGGGGGGGGGTGTTATTCAAAAGCCCATATTTCAATGTCCTGCACATAGAAGTCCTCCGTTTTTGAGAGCATTGGATTTCCAAACGTCTTGCATGAGTGAGTTCTGCCATGATAGAGGTCTCCATCCAACCACAGCCCAAATTCACCCCTAAAAATAGAAAAAAAAATATATAAACTATATGTCACTGATAAATGAAATATGGCACCTTATGGTCTTTACATACCCTCCACCGCCAAAAGCTAAGGAATCCATATCTCCTTTGATGAAGAACATATTGTCACCAGTCCATTTGAAAACCTAGAAAGGGGTTTAACAATGTTAAGTCAAGGCAAGAAGAGACAATGCAAAGACACACAACATACAGCTCTGTTTTATATTTTTACATTAACTTGATGAGATTCATAACCGATTACATTGTTAGTGTTTTTAAGCATTTACATTTATTACAAAATCACAAATAAAACCTCTAGGAATATGATTTAAAGGGTGATCACTTTTGGCCAATAGGTGGCGCAGTTATCAAATCGACGTGGTGTGTGTTCTGTGTGAGGTGGCAATGGCACACAAAGTTTGGTGTCAATATGTCATAGCTTTGCAGAGATACAGCCTCAGATGGAGTCTCACATCATGCCTCAAATTTGTTGTGGTGCTATACAAAAGCAGTTTTGGCTATCGACATGAAATCCATAACTTTTTGTCATGTTTGAAGATCGGACTAACAGTCTAGGAGGAGTTTGAAAAAGTAGGTTGTCAACAATAATGAAAATGGTGGACAGGAAGTTTGGCCGACTATGGCAAAATTGATATCTGGGGTCTCGGTATGACCCAAGGAATATTTTGAGTTTAATTACAATCAGCTAATGAAAAGTTATTAGCATTTTTGAAAATTTCATTCTTAATGGTTAATGAATTTGGGTGGCGCTGTTACCAAATTGATGTGGCGTGGTCAGTGTGAGGCGACATATTGACACCAAACTTTGTAGCTTTGCAGAGATACAATCTCAGATGCAGTTTGGCATCTTTCCAGTAAATTCGTTAATGTGTTAAACGAAAACTGTTTTGTATGTCGATATGAAATCCACAACTTTTTACCAGCATGGTCTGAAGACTCAATTGTGGTGAAAATCGGACTACGGTCTAGGAGGAGTTTAAAAAAGTAGGTTTGCAACATGAAATAAAATGGCGAACAGGAAGTTTGGCTGAGTATGGCAAAATATGGCCGAATATGTTCTTGGCATTACCCAAGAAATATATTGAGACCAGTTTCATTACAATGACCCAATTTATTCAATGTTATTAGCAACTTTTGGCCACAAGGCAGCTGCTACCAAACTTTTTGAGTACTGTCATGGCATAGTGCTAAAGATGCATACTGAGTTTTGTAATGATACACCAATGTGTTTGTAAAATATAGCATTTTATATTAAAATTCAAAAAGAATGACACCCAAAATGGCTGACAATGGAAATTTGGGCATCATTCAACAAGTCATGGCCCATTAAATCTATAAAGATCGTTCAGAAGTTATAGGCAAAAAAAGCCATTTTTCATATCTCCTGACCACTAGGTGGTTCAGTGCCGAAACTGTGCAGGTAGCCTTAGGTCATGGTTGTTATAACACACACCAAGTTTGGTCTCAATACACCAAACAGATGCGGAGATATAGCATCACATCCGTCTTTGTGTGCTCTTCGTCAAATTCGTTTATGCGTTATTCAAGAACAGTTTGACTAATCAACTTTATTTCTATAACATTTTGCAAACATGGTCTAAAGATGATCTGAGACAATCATAAAATCAGACAAACAGTCTAGGACGAGTTCGAAAAAGTATGTTTTTTGAACTAATAAAAATGGCGAAAAAACAAAACCTGAAAATTTTAAAATGTTGGTCTTCATTAAACTTGGCATGAGCCAAGGATTCAGAAAAAAAATATTCCTTTTAGACCTTACAGTTCAAAAAGTTATTAGTATAAACATGAGTGAAATTTTTGGAGAAGTGGTGGCACTAGAGTGTTTGAGTTAGAGACTCCGAACTTGCTATGGTTAATGTTGAGACTGTCCTCTATCAGTGTGCCAAATTTAATAACTTTCCTGCAAGCGGTTCTATGGGCTGCCATAGACCACCAGAGTGGAAGAAGAAGAAGAAGAACGCCAATGGATAAGATAGGTGCCATTGCAGGCTCAGTGCTTTAGAAAAACGAGTGATTTATACACTTTTTAAAAATGTAATATTTTATAATATTTGCGTTTTTTTTATTTTTGTACTACAAACATTTTTCTCATCCAATTTTTTGAGGAGGCATTGCCTTCCTTGCCTCCTCGGAAGAAACATTCCTGATATAGATATATCTCTTTTCCTCACCTCCAGTTCTGGACAGAAGGTGAACACAAACGTCTCTCCGGTACCATAGAAGCCGTCACTGACTTTAAATGGCTCTGAAGCGAGGGCTCCGAACAGCTGCAGAAAATAAGATTTTTTGAATATTTGATGAACCACAAGCTTTAAAACCTATGCCTTAGTAGACTGCAATTCCCACACATACAGAACAAATTCCCAAAAACATCAATGTAAACTCACACAGTTGAGCTAACAAGCATACCTGTCCATCACTGTCCTTGATCACCATAAGAACTGGGGAGTACTGGCCCTGCATGGCGCGGTACAGGCTCTTGATGCTCATGCCGTGTTTGGATGTGCTGAACGCCAGAGACCAGGGATAGCCGATCGTCCTGGGGGGGAGGTGCTTGGCCAGCTGAGGATTGGGGTCACAGGCCAAAAGTGAGTAAAGAAAGGTTCCAAAAGATCAGGACAGTAGAGAAAGGGCACATGAAAATAACTTCAAGCAAATGTATAATAAAAATAAGGGTCTCAAGGAGCCAATTATACAACTGAAATGCCACAGGTAGATGATGAAAATGCCACTAGAGTCCCATGAGACTCAAAAGTGCATCAGAGTTAAATATGATAAGGTCAGAATATAGATATGGACCCAAAATAAACTATAACTTGCCTTCTCGATCTGATCAGGTTGCAGCAGGACACTGGGCTCGTTCAGATTGGGCCTGAATGTTTCGGGTTCAGGGTCAATCTTCACCATGTGTTTGGAGTTCACCTCTTCCTTGGTTGTGATCTGATTAAAGAAAAGAAAAAGAGTTGATAAACATGATCCCTCTATTTGATTTCCGCAAAATTTCACAAACATTCTCTTACATTGAGAGCACAAATATCTGGATGAGTTAAGCCTGTGTATTTGTTGTTGGAATCATTCATTTGTTTGTTCTTTCTATCATTCGTTTGCTCTCTCGATCATGTTGATTCTATTTAGCATTCGTTCATTCTGTCTACTTTTCATGAATTCATCTGTTCATTTGATCTATCCATCCATCCATCTATCTATTTATCCTATCTGTCGTATCTATCCATCCATCCATCCTATCTGTCGTATCTATCCATCTATCGTATCCATCTATCTGTCGTATCCATCTGTCGTGTCTATCTGTCATATCTATCTATCTGTCGTATCTATCCATCCATCCATCCATCCATCCATCCTATTTGTCGTATCTATCCATCTATCGTATCCATCTATCTGTCGTATCCATCTATCTGTCATATCTATCTATCGATCCATCTATCTATCTGTCGTATCTATCCATCCATCCATCCATCCATCCATCCTATCTGTCGTATCTATCCATCTATCGTATCCATCTATCTGTCGTATCCATCTATCTATCGTATCTATCTGTCATATCTATCTGTCGTATCCATCCATCCATCTATTTATCCTATCTGTCGTATCTATCCATCTATCGTATCCATCTATCTGTCGTATCCATCTATCTATCTATCGTATCTATCTGTCATATCTATCTGTCGCATCTATCCATCCATCTATTTATCCTATTTGTCGTATCTATTCATCTATCTATCTGTCGTATCTATCCATCTATTTATCCATCTATCCATCTGTCGTATCTATCTATCCATCCATCCATCCATCTATTTATCCTATCTGTCGTATTTATCCATCTATCCATCTGTCGTATCTATCCATCCATCCATCCATCCATCCGTCGTATCTATCCATCCATCTATTTATCCATCTATCTGTCGTATCTATCTATCCATCCATCCATCCATCCATCCATATCCATCCACCTATCTATCCATCCATCCATCCATCCATCCATCTGTCGTATCTATCCATCCATCGATCCATCCATCCATCCATATCAATCCATCTATCTATCCTATCTGTCGTATACATCTATTTATCCTATCTGTTGGACTTGTAACCCAAAGGCTGCAGGTTCGAGTCTCAGGTCCGGCAGGGATTGTAGGTGGGGGGAGTGAATGTACAGCACTCTCTCCACCCTCAATACCACGACTGAGGTGAGTCCCTTGAGCAAGGCACCAATCCCCCAACTGCTCCCCGGGCGCCGCAGCAATGGCTGCCCACTGCTCCGGGTGTGTGTTTATGGTGTGTGTGTTCACTACCGTGTGTGTGCACTTGGATGGGTTAAATGCAGAGCACAAATTCTTAGTATGGGTCACCATACTTGGCCTCACTTCACCTTCTTTCCCTTCCTTTCCTTTGCTATCTGTCGTATCTATCTGTTATATGTATCTATCGTTTGCATCTATCTAGCCGATCTATCGTATGTATCTTTCTATCCGATTTATGCCATGTCATGCATCATCTAATCAAATGACTTTGTTCAGAACTGGACAGCAGTCAGCAGTCATATCAGATAACATAATCTGACCCATCTAAAAATTTGCCATGTAAACAGTACTCTCAAAGTAAGAGAACATCTGCAAAATTGTGAAATAGTATCATGCCCCTCCACAGAGGGCATCAAGCAATACAGCTGAATAGAGAAGAAAGACGCACTACAGGACGTGAGGAGTGAAGCTTACAGAGACACACATTTATCAGCCAGACAAAGCAGGCTTTAAATCTGGTAATGTGTGTTTCTACATCAGTACAACCCAACTGATGTAGACAGAGAAAGATGGATGGATGGAGAGCAGTGAAAATGTACCAAGGGGTCTTATTTCGGGAAGGCTTATCACTTATCACAGGTTAAGGAATACAAATTACAACCAGAGTTAAGCACAGGAATAAAGGTTAGCAAGAAAAAAGGGTAGTTCTCCAACAGCAATGCAAACCAAGGCAAACATCCAAGGACAGTGTGCAAAGAATTTACCATCCACAAACATCAGATTTTTGGGGGGGATTTTTACATTTTCAATAAAGCTTCACACTCTTGGATGTTTTCATGTTCGCAGGGAATAGGGTTAGTGAGACCTCATCAACACACTTTTCTTTAAAGTCAACATGAAATGACATTCACAAGCCATTTCACTTTGATAGTATAATGCATTTCACACTAAAACATAATATTCAACAAGAAAAGTTTGAGACAAGCATTAAATGAGTTCAATAACTATTAGACAATAATGCCTACATAGTTAACCATCCTTAATGCCTTTTTTACATAAGGCAAAAATGAGTTATTTTTATAATATAAAAATATATAACCATAAATAGCCATTAATAAAAACAGCAAGCAATAAAAAAAATAAATGGCTAAAATATATAATTATTACAATATATGCATTTCTAACATAATTATAGTAGATATTACAAAATTGCATTTAAATAAAAAATAAATTAAAATAATAAGCAGCTGTCAATGTGGAATGACTTAATAAAAAAGGCAATACAAACTAAACAACTAAAATATTTCATTACTTTAATAATATAATCTAATATAAATATAATGTTATATAATACTACAAAATATTACATTGATTAAACGGTACAAAAACAAAATTTTGAAAAATTAGGTAGTGAACAAAATATTCTTGTACAATAACTAGAATATAATAAAATATATTTTGATTAAAAACTTAAATTGTTGGAATAACAAAACAATCAGGGTTAATAGTAATTTCATGTTGACTTTATAAGTGTGATGATTGCTGTCTGAAGAGTAAGTCAGAACAAGCACTGCAGTCAAATGCATCTACTTTTAGATCAAAGTGTTCTGGAAGGGTCTCTGGGGGACAGCATGAGACTAATTGCTATGATATTTGCTTCATTTATTGCTTCCTCTTATTCAAGCCATCTAAAACCCATCCTGTCATCCAGAAGGAAATGCCAGTTGACAGATATCCAGTTTCAGTATTACTGCAGAAATTCTATCAGCCTTTAAGTGTCATTTCATATAAAAACGGCTGTATCTCAACTCAGGGCCAGTATTATTATTCCACACTCCACATAAAGACCAGTGCAATCTGCTGAACAAGGAGAACAAATGCTACAATACAGCTGGTAATACATTCTGACTTAGATCAAAAAGCAGAATAAACTTTTTTTTCATTCACTTTGTGAAAAATCCTATTTGGGTTGATTTTCATATAGTTTCATAGAGTATCCTAACTGTTGAGTTTATGTTAAAGTTAATGCTCCTTGATGAACAGATATGCAGTGGCCTTTGTGATGGTTTCCGTGTGGAGCGGAGCATGTGGCACCTGAAGACGTTTGCAGAGCGAGCGCAGGTCCTCACTGTTTAGCGCATCTATCCGCCGGTAGTACTCAGTCACAGAAACTACCTAATACACAGACAGAATAGTAGTGTTGCATGAGAAACTCATATCCTCATATATAAAAATTAGTATGTGAGGCGATAAAAAAAATTATCTGGTATGCTCCTCTGCAGCCTAAACTTATCAACTTGGAAATGGAGGAAGGGACATGTTAGTAAACTTAAGGCATTTACTTTTTTTTTTTATACAACCTAAATGAGAAGTCCAAAATGAAAATGAAAAACTAGAATGACTGGGAAAAGCACTTTAAATTCCACTTGACCCGTTTCCACAGACACTGCAGTCAGACTCGGGTCAAGTCTTGTGTGCCAAGAATCAGCTTAATCTAACAGGATTCACCTGATGAGATCAAACAGCACTGTCTCCAAGACAGATCACAAATTATCTGCAACAGCTTCCCCAAACCAGCTGCACAGCAGAATGTCATGTCTCCAAACAACATTAAACAGCATTTCTGAGGCTGAACAGTATAATGAATTTTATTCAGTGTCATGCATTTAACCAGAGTTGCGGCTATGGGTCAGCTGTCTGCCTACTTCATATTACGCTCAACAAAAGTCAAGTCAACAACAGTTATTTTAGATTGTAATACAATTTCACAATTTGCTATATTTTTGATCATGTATATGTATGTGTATATACAGAAAGGTATGTAATGGATTACAATCAACCAAAAACTTGGACAACTGTTAGCATGACAATATTTACACAACTATCAATACTTTTTGGAACAATTACCAAGCAATGCCTAATTTTGTTAAATCTGTGGTGTAAAAGGGTCGCATTAGCAATTAAATAAAAAACACTGAAGCCAAAAATGGTCAGGTCAAAGTCTCTGAATAATGTTTGGTCCCAAATTTTCATCAATATTACTGATAGCCCACTGTATGAAGAATTTTTAGGTATAATATGTCACAGTTTACTTTATTTTGCTATCCCCACTTAAGTAAGTGGACTATAGTGTGCTGCACCCACTAGTAAAGAAAAACATCAAAAATGATATCTGGTGTCTGAATAACTTCACTGCAAAAAATCTTACTAAGATTTTTTGTCTTGTTTCCAGCCAAATTGTCTAAAAACAAGTCAAAATTAAGTGAGTTTTTGCTTAGAACAAGACAAATAATCTGCCAATGGGTTAAGAAAAATAATTTTGTTTTCTGTTTGAAGTAACATTCTTTTGCTTACCCCACTGGCAGATTATTTAGCTAGTTCTAAGCAAAAACTCACTTAATTTTGACTTGTTTTTTCTGAAAACAAGACATTTTTTACTTGTCTAGAAAATCCTTCTTGATTTATGAATTTTTAGATATTTTGGCTGGAAACAAGACAAAAAAATCTAAGTACAAAAAGCATTTTTTGCAGTGTTTTTAAAAATTTGACTGTATAATAATGAGGCTTGCGGCTAAAATGCCACCAAAATGAACAAAACTGCCCCATAAATTCAAGACAAAGGGGTAAAAGAAATGCCCCTGCACAATTAAACAACGTATTACAGCTGTCAAGATGAATGAAATGTGAAAATTAATGAAAGGTGTCAATTCGCGAAATTGCATTTAGATTCGCTAACACTGCATCAAATTGCTTTAACACTCTGTTTTGTGCAGTGTTGAGTCTTATAAACAATTGAACGCATTTCTGTTGAATTTAGAAATGTATTGGCCAAACAGAGGGGCTTAGATTAGTTAGCGCTGAAAACACAAAACAAAAAAAAAATGCCACAGCAGGTGTTGATTGTGCATGCTCGTGAATTTCCTCATCATAAACAACATAGTGCAGATTTAATGTAAATAAAAGATTAATTTCATAGCTTCAGTGATTATAACAGGGGTTTTGCATTGTGCTGGACTTTGCAGAATGTGACATGGCCAAAACAAAACAAAACCATTTTATATCGTTTTCTATATTGATATTATTAACCATTATTGCAATATAAAAAAGGGCAATAATCTACAATAATGATTTTTGTCATAATATTGCAGCCCTATGAGCTCCTGTTTTTACATGTATAATTTATATACAATTTTAATCAGTGTATTGTTATTGACAACAGTTTAAAACACTGATTAAAGTAACTGGGTAGAATTTAAGTATTTGACATTAAACACGACATATGGTTTTTCTAAAAAGACTGTGGCAACGTCTTCAAGATGCTTAAGAAACCTTCCTGCAAAGCTAGGAAGCATTTTTACACAAAGTTTTTTTGTGTAAAAATGCTGTAAAGTGAGGATGCTCTCAAAAATAAATTTCATAAATAGATTAGAATTAGATTAGATTTATTATTTCTTTATCAATTAACTTTTATAAACTAAATTACAGCAACATGGTATGAGCATCCTTTGCATTTAAATTAGCTTTTGGCCTAGGTGCACTTGCACATCGTTTTTCAGGTAGGTTTTTTGAAGCATCTTAGAGATGTTCCTACAGTTCTTCTGGATTTAGTCTCAGTTTGTTCTGTTTCTTCATGTCATTCATGTCAAATAATGGCAAAATGAATGTTTGGAAATGAAAACTGATATTTGCTACTGACACACTACAACAAAATACAGATATAACTGACTTAAACCCATTTTTAGCTGGTAAAAATACTAGGTGTTCTAATAATTTCGGCCACCACTGTGTATACACATATAGGAATAACATGCAGCTGTAAATGTAAAAATTACTAGTAACAGCAGCACAACAACAGATAACAAGGACTCTTTTCTCCTCTTACAGATTTTATCTTCAAAACAGAAAGCATGCCTTATATATGCAATATATGCATACAATGCTAATGCTAGTAACGTGCATTAGCAGCTTTCACCGTAAAACTTAACTTTTTTTCTTTAAAGAGCTTTAATCATTAAACTACAATAAGGAATTTCGATTTATTATCGCGACACGAGAAAAAACGTAACAGTGCAGTGCTGCACAACGACGAAAGAAGGCATTGAGATTTGCGTTGCCTCTGTCTATTCACAGCGTCTCTTGAGCGACGCGTTTCTGACGTCAAGTTAAAAATACACTTGCGTTCAAAACAGCTATGCTGCGTCCCAATTCGCCTACTTATACTACGCCCTAAAAGTATGTACTCTTTTTGTGAAGAAAAAGTACATACTTTTGAGTATGTAGCAGAATAGTAGGCGAGCTTTGGGACATACTACTTCGTCATAACTGCGTTTTTAACGGACGCTCTGTTGCTTAGTTACCTGAATCCTCTCACTGTTTAAACTGCCCTGTCAATCATCACAGTTAACATTATCTACATTTCGTTTAATTTAATTTCCTACCGTATTAGAGAGAAATGAAGAGGCACGTTCTTTCAGGAGTCTTTCATGCCGAGAACTCTGCTCGTGTTTGCATAATTATGCATTTAAACGTTAATGACCAAACATATCATTATAAAAGTTCACAATGTTGCTGCACATGAAATATAACGAGGATAACATTTAAAAATATATATTTTTTATCAGGTTACACACTGATTATTTATCACTCAAACTCCTTTCTCTACCTGTCCGTTGGTCGCGCATATCCTCCATGTTTGTAGTTTTTTAACACTTTTTATGCGTGTTTGTAGTTCTAATCGAATCCTCCGTTCACCGCGCAATGTGTTGTGGGCAATATTAGCCGTTAGAGTGTGCATTGATCCGCACTTCGAATTCTGAAGTCAAGTAGTAGACCATCCGGGAATCTTTGGAATACTTTTTTGAACATACTACGATTTGGGACATACTAATTCTATTTTCGAATACTATTTAGGACGGATAGTATGCGAATTGGGACGCAGCACTAGACACCGCAGCGTAGCGTGAACCATGCGTTCAGTACGTTCGTTACCATCCATTCAGCTGTTTAAAAGCAACAACGCAAAAGGTAAACTTTCAAAGGCGCAATTTTCCATGTGGACAAACTACAGACAACGCTTTTTCTGTTGCGCTTTGACTAACGTTAACATTCATCTTAAAACCAGAGCTGCGGTAACCATATGTATTGCACGTAAGGAAAATACTATACTTACAGTATGCAACTGCATTCTTAATACAACGTTAACTATGCTAGGCTACTGCAAAAACACTTCTTTAAACTTTACTGTCATGTCTAAATGACATCAATTTCCAAACCTAGAAAGCGACAGCTGCTTGCATACAAAACTACACTATTCAGTGTGCATGCCAAGTGCACTCAAGCACAAGTCACTCAGCCACACACAAACATTACAACCACAGGGCATGTTTTTTCTTTTTTCTTTTACCAGGCCAAAGCTGTATTTAGGCGTCAGTTGACATCCCTCCTTAATTCTTCTGGAGAAAAACATGACTTCTGCAGAAAGCCCCAAGATATGCAGGGGTATATCCAATGTTAAGTATCCACGTGGACGCACAGACACTCTTAGAAGTGAACTAGACTAGAGGCTTTGCGCTGTTTATATCCCAGAGGGACCAATGGGATGGCAGGGCAACAGAAAAGCATGAACTCATGTGGCCTTCCCTCTGGCCAGCCCAGATAAGAGGCTGCACAGGGCTCGAGTCATATTTTATAAAAAGTCAAATAGCTATCTGAAAGACATTATAAATAAACAAACATGCACATTTCTGTAGCATAGAAGATATTGTCCTGAGAGACAGCTAAATAAAATATATATATATAAAAAAAAGATTTTCCAAGAAAGCAAGCAATAAATAAACAAAGAAATAAATAAATAAAATAAAAACAAGATTAAAGAAAGCAAGCAATAAAAAACAAATACATAAAAAAATAATATTAATAAAATGATCCAAGAAAGCAAGCAATAAACAAACAAACAAATAACTAAATACAAAAAAAATACATGAAATACATAAATATAAATACATAAATATAAATACAATTAAATTAAATTAAATGATCCAAGAAAGCAAGCAATAAACAAATAAAAAACACAATAATAATATAATCCAATCAATAAATAAATAAATAAATAAAAAACTAAATAAAAAATAAAAACAAATAAAATAAAATGATCCGAGAAAGCAAGAAATAAACAAACAAATAAAATAAATAATAAAATAAAATTTACAAAATAATAAAATAAGGAAGCAAGCAATAAATAAACAAATAAAAAAACTTAATAAAATAATTAAAAAATGATCCAAAAAGCAAGCAAACAAATAAATACATAATTTAAAAATAATAAAATAAAATACATAAAAATATATAAAATAAAATGATCCAAGAAAGCAAGTAAAATAAACAAACCAACAAATGAAAAATAAAAAAAATTAAATGAAAAATTAAATTAATTAACAAAATAAAAATTAATTAAAAAAATTATCCGATACAATTATCCAAGAAGGCAAGCAATAAATAAATTAACAAACAATAAATAAATAAAAATAATAAAATAAAAATGATTCAAGAAAGCAAGCAATAAACAAATAAAAAATACATAATAAAATTATCCAAGAATCCACGCAATAAACAAACAAACAAATAAATAATAAATTAAAATAAATAAAATAATAAAATAAAATTATCCAAGAATGCATGCAATAAATAAACAAACAAACAAATAATTATTTAAAATAAATAAAATAAACAAATAAACAAATAAAATTAAAATAAAACAATGAATACATGGAAAACAAATAAAATAATAAAATAAAATGACCAAAGCAAGCAATAAACAAACAAACAAATAAAATAAACTAGGGTTTACCTACCAGGACCTAAATGTAGACAAATAGACAAAAATTAATTGCTGGACCTCAAGAAGATATAAATAAATAATTCTAAACTATTGGGCAATTAACTATCATGTTTTCTTTATCTTCTTCATTGGGCGTTTACAGTAATTATCCTCGACTATAAAACAATAAAAAGCATAATCCACATTTATCAGTCGGATAGTCTTGCTCATTGTAGTCCGTAAGTGGTTTAAAAGGGATGATGAAATGATTGTCCATTTGCAGATGTACACTCAATACAGCCAATACAAACACGCATTACAATGAAAGGACATTACATACCAGTTCATCACGTCCTTTGAAGGTAAAAGACGTCGTTATGAAAATAAGACACTGCAACAAGACATTACAAGGACATTGACAATGACTGGCAACCGGAACAAGCATGCATTCATACTTAAATGTTAGTACGTGCATAAACATGGTTGAAGTGGCTGAAGAAGACATTGACTCTGAAAGAAAGACACAAACACACACACACACACACACGCTCCAGTGCTGCTGTGAATAACAAACTCATGTGTTCAGGAGAGAAAACATCATGTAAGCATATTCATGATCACATGTCTATGACAACACAATCGCAACAAAGACGTCAGCATAATTAAAGCAACACAACGCACACATTTTAATTAAAAATGCATGCATTAATTAACATAATCATTTATGACAATCAAATCAATCACATTAGAAATCACTGAAATAGTCAATTTAGTTTAAATATCAAATTGCATGAATGCAAAATACTGTATATATATATATAGGTACTGCATTTAGTTTTTAGTGTTAACTAGCAGGTTGTTGTTGTTCATACCTCCCAGTCCTTGAATGTGATATCAGGTACTGGTTTGTCGTGTTCCCCGCTTTCAGCATCCTGGTTCTTTTTAACCACTACAAACCCAGGCTCCCGGGTCAGTCCGCCCAACCCTTCTCCATACACATCAGGGGTCCACTGGACGAAGAATGCATACAGGTGGTCTGACCTACAGAAAACATACAAAACCAGCAAAGGGTCACTCTTAAGAAATAAGACAAGATTAGGCCAAATTGGACCTCCTGAAGTCTAGCTCTTCATTCACGTAGGCATCCATACTCAAATACTGTGCATCAATGGCAATAAAAAAATAAATAAATAAACTTACTTGCTTAATGCTATGCTTTTTGTCTTTAGATTTACTGTAATGAAAAATGCTTTGCTATTTAGAAATACATGCAATAATAAATGTCACTAGTCTTAATCTGACAATTAAATTAATCTTCATAGTTCTCATGCTTCTGACCAATTTCAAACATTTAATTAATTTACATGACTTTTCTATGCCCGGATATGAATTTAAATTCCATCATTTAAATTAGATGATGCTTTATTTAAATAAATTAAAAAAATTAATAAAAAAAAACCCCATTAAATTCATGTTATCATTTTTATTTTATTTTAGATTTTATCTTTTATTGTTACATTTTATGTTATTTGTCATTTTATTAATGTTTTTATTTATTTATTTATTATTTTATTATAATTTGTATTTATGTTATTTTACATATTTTATTTTATTTTACTTGTGATTTTACTTTATATTTTTTATTTATATTTTATTATCTTTTTTATGTTATTTATTTATCTATTTTTGTTGTTATTTTATACATTTTTTGTTATATATATTTTTTATTGTCATTTTATTTTACAATATTTTTAATTTAATTTATATTTATTTATTTTTTTGTCATTTTGATTTTATTATATTTTTATATTATTTTACATTATTTTCTTATATTACTTGCATTCTATTTATTTTATTTTATTTGTAATTAAATTTTTTTGTTTGTTATTTTACGTTATTTTTATTTTGTAATTTTGTTTTTTGTTTATTATATATATATTTTTTTTTTATTATATTATTTACATTATATTCATTTTACTTTTTATTTTATTTATTTTGTTTTTTATTTAATTAACTAAATTTAATTTAATTTAATAATTTAATTTAATTTAATTTAGGTCCTTAAAATCCTGTTGGACAAAAAAGTCATGCAAAATTATTTTTTCTGCAAAATATTCAGTTCTGTAATTAAGAATATTTATTTATTGTAATAACATTTTTTTTATTACATTTTACAATTTTATAAAACAATTTTATTTTGTTTTGGTTCTGTACAATCCATTAAAATGGTCATGCAACTTTTTTTGGGTTATTTTATTTGTCATTTTATTATTTTTTATTTATTTTATTTTGGTCTTGTACAATCCATTAAAATCCTGTTGGACAAAAAAAGCTTTGCATAACTTTTTTTCTGCTAAATATTCTGTTTTGTAACTAATAATAATAATAATAATAATAATAACAACAATAAATATATTATTTAATAATTACGTAAAAGTGAGAAATTTCTAGTATGTCTGTAGTAATTTTATTTTGCTTTTGTTTTACTGGTCAGAATGTATAGGCCACTTATACATTATAATACAAATGTTTTGTATAGGAAATTATACACTTAGGCTCCAGATCTATACCAGCATCTAAAATCAACCACAACACATGTCTGTAGTCTGATATACCACTTTCCTGGATTGCTTCGTTCAATTTATAATGATCTATGTCAACAGCAACTTATAGGTGATTACAGCATGTTGACAGTGATGGAACCCTGTCCTGTAGTCTTGCTGGCAAACAGCAATGATGTTAAGAGATCATTTACAAAGAATCGCAACCATAAACACACACATACATACAGACAGCCACAAGCTAGGACACACATATATACTGTACGCACGATGACCTGGTCATGGAGAAATTTGGACACGATCCAGGCGACTCCTGGGGACATGTGGCACAGCTTACAGGCTATGAGAAGAACGCACGTAGGCGAGCACCAGCTAACATTGTTGATGTTCCCTTTACAGTTCAGAAATGACAAAATGGATAATTGTCGTAGCTCAAATGGATCATGCGACTGGCCACCAAACTGGGTCAGACAACAGTAGAGCAGTTATCACAGTGCTGCCCTTCCCATAGCCACATCTTTGATACAAAATGAGACGACTTTTTCATGGATGCCACTCTGACACGGTTTTCGTGAGCTTAATAGGTCAAGATGGAGGTCATAAACCATTTGTGAACTACTGAGCTCTCAAATACATGGTTAAAACACAAAAATCATGGATACAAAACAAGCTACTGCATGTAAACACCATAACTCGATGAGCGGAAATACTTTAGTCAGCAGACTAAAGGGTAAAGTTATGCTTTAGAGAGACAGACCTTTTTATGCCGTACAAAGTGATTTTTCAGACGTCCTATTCGATATGTAAATGATCTGTCATGTTCATAAATATGGAATCACATTACAGACATCATAGTCATTTGTTTGAGATAATTCAGTTTTAGCTAATTACGTTGATTTATTGCTCCAGGGGAAGTTGGAGAAGAAAAAAAAAAAAAGACTGATCCATGCATAATTCAATTTGGAGATGAAAATACACATATATACGCATGCAAATCTCTCTTAATCTGTCTGACTGTGGCTGAATAGCTGTATTATACAGAAGTAACAGATTCTGTGACGGATTACATAAGGCTTTGCTTTTGAACATTCAGATTAGTAGGTCAGGTAATTAGTCGCAGTCATTTCTAGTGGCACCAGATTGATCTGGTACCAAATAGAGACTAAGGATTGACATTAGACAACCTAGCTAGATTCATGTACTGCTGTTCAAAGGTTTGGGATCAGTAAGATTTTTAATGTTTTAAAAAAGTTTTGAAAAGTTTTGAAATCCTGAAAAAAAAACTGTAAAATAATGTTTTCTATGTGAATATATTTTAAAATGTAATTAATTCCTGTGATGCGAAGCTGAATTTTCAGCATTATTACTCCGGCCTTTTAATTTTAGTATTTTATCAAATTGTTTAAAAGTTTAGGGTTGGTAAGGTTTTTTATGTTTTTGAGAGTCTCTAATGTTTATTAATGCTGCATTTATTTTATCATGTTAGTAATATTTTGAAATATTATTACAATTTAAAACATTCTATTTGAATATATTTAAAAAATTTAATTTATTCCTGTGATGCAAAGCTGAATTTAAGAGCTGGGGGTGAAAACTTTTTGAATTTGAAGATCCGGCTAAATTGAACTTACTTTTTCTTCTGGGAAACATGCAAGTATCTTCTATAGCTTCTGAAAGTGCAATAATAAATTGAAAAAATATATAATATTTAGGTAATGAATATAATAATATTCATTCTGTTCAAAAGTGTTCACCCCTCGTCTCTTAATGCATCGTTTTGCTTCTGAAGCATCAGTGAGCGTTTGAACCTTCTATAATAGCTGCATATGAGTCCCTCAGTTGTCCTTAGTGTGAAAAGATGGATCTCAAAGTCATACAGTCATTGTTGAAAAGGGTTCAAATACACCAAAATGCCGAAAAAACAAGAATTTGCGGGACCTGACGGATTTTTCTGAAGAACAGCGGGCAATTTAACTGTTCAGGAAAAACAAGAGACTCATGAACGACTATCACTAAACAAAAAAAAGCTGCGGATCATTCAGGTATCAACACAGTATTATGAATCAAGTGTATGTAAACTTTTGAACTGGGTCATTTTAATAAATTCAACTATTATTTTCTCTTGTGGACTATATGTAAACATCTTTTATGTGAAATATCTTATTCAGGTCAGTACTAAATAAAAAAATAACATGCATTTTGTATGATCCCTCTTATTTTGGTAAAATAATTAACATGTTGGAGATTCTATATATCTGTTCAAATCCCTAACCTTAAGTATAATCAATAATCTTTGCAAGAATTACTAACAAAGTAAAAATTCACTGGACTGCACATCTCAAGGTAAAGCACATGCTACACCTGGGTCTGTATCAGTAAACAATTCCATTTTAGCAGTACAGGAAAGCTGACATTTAAAGTAGAGTTCAGCCAAACTGGGAATAGTACTGACCTCTCAGAAGGAACAGCGAACCAGTACTCGTGCTTCCTGTCTCTTTGGGCGTACTGCTGCATGGAGGCACTGGCGTGGGAAACAAAGGTCTTCCGCATGGCCCTGCCAACCCGCAGGCACAGGAACTTGTGCAACTTGGACTTCTCCTTGCCTTTGGGCCCTGGCACAACTGGGACAGAAAACAAACAAACACAAAGCACCTGTTTTTCACAGTTATGTCAGCATATAAAATTAAATCCTGAATCTTGCATCCTATTTTTACTAATCTATATTTTAGCATGCCCGATGCAACACGTGCTTAATAAGCTGTCATGTTGAGTGAGCTGACACTGTTAGTGAGCTGCAGAGAAATAAATAAATTGAGCAAATTAAATCTGCGGATCTGGAGCCCATCCAGCATGACTAACTGAAAATGTGTCTTTCGGTTTATTTTTAGGGCTACATCCTCATTAGACTGCAGCGGTAATACAGCAGGATCATATGTAGGCTGACACCTCAATATATTTGTAACTTCTGTTATGTCATCAAGGATTGAATATCTTTTATATAAGCAATACCCTTGGGAAAGAGAGCTACGATGAGAAATAAACTTCAAGTCAACAAGAAACATATTTGCAACCCATTTTACTTGCATTTTTTATTTTCAGTTCAGAGTGAAACAGGATATTCCAGAAAAAAGTAGGACGGGACCCACTTTTGAGCATTTTTTTTACTGTCAATAATATCTTGATGTATCCATATGGTGATGCTACTTATTAGGGGTTCAAGCATGGAGCGCCGAAACCCTATTGTAATTGTTAGAGTGGCCAAGTATCAGCAATCTTCATGTAAAACTGATTGGTCAGACCAAACCATAAGTCGTAGAGACTTGAAACTTGGAGGGATGGTAGTACTCACACCGTCTACACAGTCACCAAAGCTCACCTCAAATCAGCATGACGGGGCCGCTACAACGATTAAAAGCATGAAATCGCTCATAACTTCTTAACCGTTAACCGTATTTTCCATTTTTTTTTAAAACCTACCTTTTGCAAACTATTCCTAGGTTTTTGGCCCTATCGGAATCAAACCAGTGCAGGAAGATTCTCTAGAGAGGGAATATCAGTAATTAGCAAAAAAGTTTAACTTTTGACTCTCCGTCGCAAAGGTACACCAAAACGTTTGAGAGGGGCAGCCGCCTTTACTAAAATGGCTATAACTTTTGAGCGGAATGAGATATCTTTGCTTAACTCACAATATGTACGCATAAGTAAGAGCTGAATCTGAGGTCACATGAAAAAAAGTTGCCCTCAGACTCAACCTCGTTGGATAAATCTGTAGTATTCAGACTCTGCTTGATGCCACTATCCCTCCATCCTCTTCCCTCCATTTCTGCATTTTGTACAGCTTCTTTAACTTCCTTTTTGTCAGCCGTTAAAAAAGAAAGGTGAAAGAAATTAGGGTTTTTGAGGAAAACATTCCAAACATTCCACTTAAGAAGTGGCGCTATATGAGGGAAAAAACAAAAACGCTATAACTACGCAACCGTTTGTCCTATCGTTGTGAAAATCCTAAAGGTCTGTGAGAAATCGGCCACTAGGGGGTATTTCTTAAGGGCGTATACGACTGTATAGTGCACGGTTTTTCACACATATGCACGATATTCGTATAGTACATTAGACCTCTTCGTTCCAAACAACTTTTCTTTGTCAAATGATTGGGAGAATGTGAAAAACCTACTTTTGCGAACTAGTCCTAAGTTTTTCGCTCAATCTAGAAAACACTAATGCAGTACAATTCTCTAGATTCTCTAGGTCAATAAATATTTAAAAAAACAAAATTTAAATTTACCTTTTGGGAAGCTATAACGGGGTCATTTAGAAAAGAAGCCTGTCCAAATATACCCACAAGCCTATACAGCCTAAATAAAAACTCAAAACTTCACGAAACTTGGTGAGTATATGCGACAGATGATTCTAAACAAATGTTTAAAAAACATCATATTTCTGTGGTAAATGACCTGGATTTTCCAAAAATGTTTTTTTGTCATTACAGGCTTGATAAATAATAGGTCTTTTTTCATATGTGCTTAAATGCCTTAAAGTGCTTGAACCTTGGTAACTGCTGCTTGCAGCTATATTTATTTAAATCCTAATAATATTTCACAATATTACTGTTTTCACTATGTTTTTCCATTAAATAAATGCAGCCTTGGTGAGCATAAGAGACTCTCAAAAACATAGCAGCTATTATCATTTCATATTACCGGCATTTTAGCACATATGAAAAAAGACATTACATATTATTTAGCAAGCTTGTAACCAACTAAATGAATGATTAACAAACATTTATGGCAATTCCAGGTAATTTACCATAAAAATAGGATGTTTTTTGACTATTTATGGCTGTTATAGCACCACCTTTTGCCTGATCTCCATAAAAGTTTGCATGATTCTTTAGAATCATATGCTGCATGTGCTCACCTAGTTTTGTGAAGTTTTATGTTTTTGTTTAGGGTTTATAGGCTTTTGGGTATATTTGTCGTCACAGTAGTTATAGCCGTTTTAATTTTTTTTTCTCTAATATAGCGTCACCAAGAGGCCGAAATAAGTTTTTTTTTTCTGTGAACTCAGATTGAGCTCTTAAGTACGAGTTAGGTAAAAAAAAATCTCTTTCTATTTAAGAGTTATAGGCGTTTTAGTAAATGCGGCTCCGCCTCTTGCGAACATTTTGGTGTCCAGTCACGATGATGAGTTGAAAGTTTAAGTTTTTTATAGAATTATCCGATTAATAGTTGCATGCATGCGTTTTTTCCTCCATCATGAGCCAAGGATTCCAACGACACTTGAGTCTGCGGTTAGAAGTTATAAGTGATTTCGTACTTTTGATCGCTGTAGCAACACCATCAGGCTGATTGGGGCGAGCCTTGGTGACGTTGTAGACGGTGTGAGTACTACTATTACAATAGAGTTTCAGTGCTACACACAAAACCCCAAGAAAATCTTTTAGACGCTGAACTTATGAAACAGTACTCTATATTAAATGTAACTGATGAATCAAGTTCAATAAGACCACATACCTGTTAAAGCAAACAAGCAAACAAATTTAATTTCATGTTGACATTAAGAAGTGTGCTAACAGTAGGTTACCTTCCTCTGTACTCTGTCCCTCAGCTGCTCCAATCTCATTAGCTAGTGTGAAGTCATTGGACATCCCCTGTTCTCCTTCCTTCATTTCACTGATCGACTGCATGGTCTGAGCTTCCATGCCTTTCTGGGTATCATGGGCTTTTGCAAAATCCTCAACAGCCACAGTATCCGAACAAAGCGATTCGGATGTGGTGCGTGATTTGGCCTCATCCACGGGCTGGTCCCTCATTACGTTCTCCAGAATGCTCTCAGACTCAACCTCATTGGATAAATCTGTAGTATTCAGACTCTGCTGGATGCCACTATCTCTCCATCCTCTTCCTTCCGTTTCTACATTTTGTACAGCTTCTTTTGCTTCCTTTTTGTCAGCCGTTAAAGGTTCTTCAGTGGCTGCTGCGGCCTGGTTGATGGTTTGCACTGATTCAGAAGATGCACCAGAGGACTTTATCTGCTGCAGCTCGTCGGAAGATGTTGCGAGGGCATCATCACGGACAGGAGAAAGTTCTGACTCTGTAAAAACATCTTCGGACAGAGAAGCTTCTGTGCTACGAGGAGCCGTACTGGCACTGTCGTTGCCAGTCTCACGGATTCGGTGTGCCGCATCGGCTGCGTTGAGACGTGGTGCTCTCTTGAGATGGCTTACCTCACTTACAGTAGGCTCTAGCTCCAGATCTCTGGATTGAACAAAAAATATGAATATGAATCATGCGCCAATTAAAGGTCATGCTTTTCCACGTTAAATGATTAGTTCATTTCCAGAATAAAAATTTCCTGATACTTTATTCACCTCCCATCTCATCCAGGATGTTCATGTTCTGTCTTTCTTCAATCGAAAAGAAATTAGGGTTTTTGAGGAAAACATTCCAGGATTTTTCTCCATATAGTAGACTTCAATGAAAGCCAACCGGTTAAAGATCCAAATTGCAGTTTCATGATCCCAGCTGAAGAATAAGGGTCCTATCTAGCGAAATGATAAAAATAAAAATGAATATACTTTGTAACCACAAATGTTTGTTTTGCACTAGCTCGACTTCACGCATTATGTAATCACATTGGAAAATTAATGTGTGACGTAGACGAAAGTACCAACCCAGTGTTTACAAAGCGAACGTGCAAAGAAAGTCAAACGTACTTTACAAAATAAGTTAAAACAACGATGACAGTAGATTTTGAAGCTGGAAGAGAAAATGAGATGGAATTTTTTGCCCTTACCCTACTTTTAGTAAACGAAGTACAGAGATGAAGAACTAACAGCACATAATGACTACGTAATGCATGAAGTCAAGCATTTGTAGTTAAACAGTATAGAAGTTTTTTTTTTTTTAATTACCAATCGTTTCTCTAGATATGACCCTTATTCCTTGACTGGGATCATGTAGAGCCCTTTAAAGCTGCACTGAACCTGCCATTTGGACCTTCAAACGCTGGCTCCCATTAAAGTTCACTATATAGAGGAAAACCGTAAGGAATGTTTTCCTCAAAAATCTTAATTTCTTTTTGACTGAAGAAAGAAAGACTTGAACATCTTGGATGACATGGAGTGAGTAAATCATCCTGAAATTTTTATTCTCAAAATGAACTAATCCTTTAAGATGTTTAAACCAAAGTGTTTCTGGTCCCTATGAACTTCCATAGTATATGGAAATCCGTAGTGACCAAAAACTGTTGACAGATATAATGACAAATTTTTATTTTTGGTCTATCTATCCCTCTTAGTACCTTAGGCCGCCAAGCAACTTACGGTGGCACAAGGTCTCGGACCCTGATGTCAGTGATTTCCCTGCACATGGCTGCAGACTGCACTTCCTCCAGGGGGCACATGATCCCGTACTCCTCACATCCTCGCTCCTGCACCAGCCGGTCGGACTTATGAGGGTCAAACATGACGTTGTTTGGGGTAACCAAGAGCACACCACTGACTATACCCTGAAAGACAGAGAACAGACAAGGAAGATGGCAAAGAAACATCAGTGGACCATACACTGCTGTGATAATCAAGTCTGGCCATGCAAGAGTAGAGACGGAACATATTGTACTTGTTATTGTACATTGATTGTTCTGGCCACAAAACACTCACTTAGGCAGGAAGAGATCGACATGAAATGCATTAAATGCAATCAGCCAAGCTTTAGGTTTTGTTTCCATGTGCTGTTTAGGGGTAAATCTGAGATATTACAGTAAAAAAAATAAAAAAAAATCAGCAAGGAAAAATAGTTTATAAGAGAAGCTGCTCAGAAAATAATGTAAACATTCTGTAAAAAAACTTTTTAGACTTTCTGATCAGAATTTTTTATATATCCAAATGTAACAAGTACCATATTTTTCACAAAAATAATTACAAAAATAAGGTGAAATGTGTGACTGGACCACAAAACTAGTTGTAAATAGCATACGCATATTTGTAGCAATAGCCAAAAATACATTGTATGGGTCAAAAATATAAATTATATTTTTCTTTTATAAAACATCATTAGGATATTAAGTAAAGATCATGTTCCATGAAGATTTTTTCAGAAAAAAATAAATAAAAAATTGTACCATAAATATATCATAACTTAATTTTTGATTGGTAATATGCATTGCTAAGAACTTCATTTGCACAACTTGCGCAAGGGGATTTTCTTAATATGATTTCTATGCACCCTCAGAATTTAGTTTTTCTATTGAAATATATTTTAAAACATTTTTATTATTACCAGTGTAACAAAATTTCAAAAGAAAAAGTCAAAAGGTATATTAAAAATGTACAAATTAAAAAACAATATATATTAAATTAAAAAACTAAGTACTAAAATTACAAAAACTAATTCTGAAATCAAATTAAAGTTAAAAATCGAATATTAAATATTCAAAAATGCATAATTATTTTTTTTTAAATGTCAAGCACATAAAACTACTAAATTAAAAATTAAACTCAAAACTGAAATCAAATAGAAACTACTTAATGTTAATAAATAGTATAAAAGAATAGTTTAATAGTTAACAACAGCAGACTAACTACAATTTTTGGGGAACATTCTACTAAATATATTTCACAAGTTTACAAGTTGTGTCACGAAAACTCATCACAACATCCCAGTCAATAGGAAAAATGACTTCCAGACCAGTAAAAATCTGTGCACCTAACAGATTTTTTTTAATATATATCTCGCCTAAACCTTACCTTGCCATCCGTGATGTATTTGCAGTTCATTTTAAGAAACTTTTCCGTAAGTGCCTCTTCCTCCTCGGAGGTGGATGACACCACTCTGGCTGGCCGAGGGGGCCCATGGCCCGCTCCGGGGGTGCTGTGTCTCCGATGGACATCATCTGAATCCTGTTGGGATGAAGTTTGAGTGAGAAACAGCTCAATCAGTGGTAGCCCTCGCCACATCACACTGAATAAGGCCCAGCCTTGAGCTTATGAACACTCACACCCACACACACACACACACACACACACAAGCACACACAGTCATCATAACAAGGAGGCTTGGAAATAACAACCCATTAAGGCATAAGGTAGATCCCTCGAGGGCTTTCTGCTGTAAGAAAGCTGACAGGCGGAAACCAAGGAGACCGAGGAAGGTTTCCTAACATGATGCAGCACAGGTTGAGTGACTGTCAGCATCTTTGTGTGTGTGAGAGCTCATTATAGGACAAGAAAAAGGAAAGTCACTGCTCACTGAAACTCGTTGCTGACACACCAATACAAATCTAATGATTGTAAAAAGTTACTTTCAGCTTTACAAAATGTTGCACGCATTGCAGCAGAATCCTGAGCTGAGATGTGAACAAGCTGAAACTGCTGGATGTGAGTTTAAATCACATTTTCAGATATTGAACACATGGTCGAATCCTCGCCTGATGCATTTAACTTCTTACACAAAAATCTCTGTGAAACACGAACACACTGAGACACCTTATACTTGACAAACAAACATCACATGCTCACTTAATACAAATCAAAGACAACCAGGTTGTTTACTGGAGTGATCAAGCAAGAGATGCCAAGAATTAGGTATATATACAAGCAGTCTACTAACTGAAAAGATGCTCATATGTAAACGGCAACTGCTGGGCCATGAGTAGCAAGATTTAAATAATGGTTTATTATCTCTCATGTCATTTCTAACCTATATAACTTTTTCCTTGTATGGAACATGAAAGATATCCTTAGAAGCTTAGTGTAAATGAGGACTGTCAGGCTGGCAAGAACAAATGTGCAAAACATAAGATTTGAGAGCAGACGGTCACATTTATATTCATTATTTGGAAAAGAGCAGTTTGGAAATTCTGCAAAACATTGTGTTTTACAGAAAACACAAAGTCATTTAGTTTAGGAATGACATGAGGGTGACAAAAATTAGCATAATTTCAAATAAATTTAAATTTCTATTTAAACATTTGGGAGCAACATTTTTTATTTGATTTCATTTAATTTCATGTTATTTTTAATTTCATGTTATCTTATCTTGTGTTATTTATTTAATCGTATTTAATTTCATTTTATTTTATGTAATTTTGTATTTAATTTTATCGTTTTATTTTATCTCATTATTTGATTTAATTGTATTTAATTTCAGTATTTTATTTTCATATTATTTTATATTATTTAATTTTATTTAATTTTGTGTTATTTTATTTTATTTCATTTCATTTTTTAATTTAATTTAATTTAATTTAATGGCATTTTATTTTATTTTTATTTTACTTTATTTCATCTCAATTTTATTTTATTATAGCATTTTATTTAATCTTGATATTTTATTTAATTTTATTTCATTATAGCATTTCATTTAATTTCATTTTTAAAACATGAGTTTTCAGAGCAGGCGGTCACATTTATCTTTATTATATGGAAAAAAGCAGTTTTGAAATTCTGCAAAACATTGTGTTTTACAGAAAACACAAAGTCAGAGAGTTTAGGAATGACATGAGGGTGACAAAAAAAAGCATTATTTTAAATAAATGTTATATTATTTATATTTATATTTTATTTAATCACATTATTTAATTTTATTTCAATTCATTATTTTATTTTATTTAATCTCATGTTATTTTATTTTATTTATTTTGAAATTTTATTTTATATTGTTATTTTTCATTTAATTTTTATTTCATTATTTAATTTAATTTCATTTATTTTATTTTATTTCATTTTATCACATTATTTAATTTTATTTCAATTCATTATTTTATTTAATTTCATTTCATTTATTTTATTTTATTTCATTTTATCACATTATTTAATTTTATTTCAATTCATTATTTAATTTAATTTAATCTCATGTTATTTTATTTTATTTATTTTGAAATTTGATTTTATATTATTGTTACGGAGTGCCCGGTAACCCCACTAGAAGGCACTCCAGTATGGACTCTTTATGTTATGTGTTGTCTCAACCCACCAAGCTTCACCCTTGTCTGTGTCATGTTTTCATTGGTTCCCCTATTCCATGTGTCTGTCTCCCATTGGTTGTTTCTGTCATGTGACCCCTAGTGTTTGTTATAAAATGCCACTCCTTCCCCTCTGTGTTTGCTGATTTTTGTTTAGCTTTAGCCTTCGTGTCTTTGATCTTGGATTGTTTTTGTGTTTTTGAACCTTGCCGCCTGCCCCTGACCATCTTGCCTGTTTTTCGGATTACGCTTTGGATTATTTTGTTTGTTCCTGTTTGCCGGTGTTTAACTCTGCCTGTTTGACCACGTTTATTAATAAAGCTCACATTTGGATCCACCTCAGTCTCCCTCTGTTACAATTATGTTATTTTTCACTTAATTTTTATTTCATTTCATTTAATTTCATTCTTTTCTTTTATTTTATTTCATTTTTTAATTTTATTTAATTTCAAGTTATTTTATTTCATTTATGTTTTTATTTTTTATTTCATTACATGGTGTTATAATATATTTTATGTTGTTTTATTTTATTTTATTATTTCATTTAAGTTATTTTTTTTATTTAATTTCATTGGGTTTTATTTAATGGTATTTCAATTTATTTAATTTAATTTCATTATTTAATTTTATTTAATGGTATTTCAAATTTAATCATGTTATTTTTTTTCCATTATGTCATTTTATTTCATTTCATTTCATTTTATACCAATAACTATACAACCAGTATATAATAATACAACCAAATAATAATAATAATAATAATAATAATAATAAATAAATAAATAAATCAGTCAATCAATCATATTAGAATGATTTCTGAAGGATCATGTGACACTGAAGACTGGTGTAATGATAGTGAAATTCATCAGAAACAAATAGAAATCGAAATAAATTACATTGTAAAATATATTAAAATAGAAAACGGTTTTAAATTTAAACTATAGTAATATTACACAATTTTATTTAATAAAACTGCAAACTTGATGAGCACAAGAGACTTTGTTCAAAAACATTATCCCAGACTTTTGAACAGTAGTGTAATATTAAGGCAAACATAAATGTAGCAAAATGTTGAACCCACGCTTTGCTTAACTACATAGCATGTTTTCCCAGCACATTAATATTACATGTCTACAGTCTGTAGACCACTATATAAATGTATGGCTGCTGTGACTGACTGCACGGTTTAGATGCACTCCTCTGTGTGTGTATAAACAGTATGCTGAAATGCATAAGAGAAACATGAATATTGCATGAATGTTCATGTGACAGTGCCTGTTTTCATGTAATGTGATGGTACTGTAGTCAATACTCCAGGCCATTAAAATTACAGGAATATGCGTGTGCATTCTTATTCGTGAGATGCATGCTGATAGCTGAATTTGTCTGAACTTAGTACAAGCATGTACAAGGTGAGCAAGTGCATGCTTTATCCATTGATGACTCATTAGGAAATGCAAGCGTGTACCCCGAATCTCTGGCAATAGGCAGCATGACCAGTAAATCCATGACCATATGGAGCCGGAGCTACACACAGGGACACACACTAATCCAACAGAGGTGACACAATCCATTTGGCAACCTTAAAACGGCAGTCCAGGACACAAATAAGACCCTTAAAATACACAAGGACAAACTGAGCTCAAAAGTAGCCATGGTGATCTCTCAAAGATATCTTCCTTCTTATTTGTCATCCAATATCACCAACTAGGGACAAACACAGCCGAGAGGAATGCAATCTGTCTGAATACAACAATTACTTCAATCTCTGCCTTCATAAAGGAATAACAACTGTACCCAAAAGGGAAATTCATCGCCACCCCCTTGTGGACGCAAAACATTTTGAGACTAAAGAAACAGTTGATCCAAAAGGCTAGAGCTTCAAATATACACAAATTTATAATTAGCATTATTCAAGTCAATAACTGAAATTATTACTTTTAAATTTATTTCATTTATATTTAAGTTAATTTATATTTTACAAAGAAAAGAAAAAAAATCATTATAAGTAAAGTAACACAAAATAAAACAAAATGAGACAAAAATAAGAGACAAGACAAAAAAAATGGGCAAAATAAAACAAAGACAACAAAAAATAAATAAAAATAAAACAAATCAACAACAAAAAAAACAGGAAAAAAGGCAAAATAAAGTGGAATGAGACTAAAAAAACCTAGACAAAACAAAACATTAGGTAAAATAAAACAAAACCACAGAAATAAAACAAAAAAGACAAAAGGCAAAATAAAACTAAATGAGACAAAAAAAAATACAAAACAAAATGAGACAAGACAAAACAAAAACAAATTTTGCAAAATAAATCAAAAAGACAAAAATAAAACAAGCTTAAATAAGGCAAAATAAGAAAAAAAAACAAATACAAAAAATGATAAGACAAAAAAAGACAAAATAAAACAAAATGAGACAAGACAAAATAAAACAAGACAAAACTAAAAAAATAAAGCAAAATAAAACTAAGACAAAAAACAAGAAAGAACAAGAAAAGACAAGAAAAAGCTAAAAATAAGACAAAATAAAACAAAATTAGACAGAAAAGCCATACAAAAAAATGAGACAAAAGACAAAATAAAACAAGCCAAAACAAAAATTTAAGCAAAATTAAACAAAAATAAAAAAACAAGAAAAAGCTAAAAATAAGGCAAAATAAAACAATGTCAATACAAAACAAAAAATAAAACAAGACAAAATGAAACAAGACAAGACAAAACATTAGGCAAAATAAAAAAAACTACAACACAAGAAAAAGCAAAAAGTTAGGCAAAATAAAACAGGAGAAAAAAACAATACAAAAAAATTAAAATAAAATACAAGACAAAATAAAACAAGACCAAAAAAGTAGGTAAAATAAAAAACAATGCCAAAAACCACACACACACACACACACACACACACACACACACACACACACACACACACACACACACAACCAAAAAAAATAAAAAAAATAAAATAAAACAAAACAAGACAAGAAAAGGCCAATAAATAAAGGCCAAATAAAACAAAAAGACATTAAAATACAAGACAAAAATTAAAAAGGCCAAATAAAACAAAAACACAAAATACAAATAACAAAATTTAAAAGACAAGAAAAATAAGGGAAAATAAAACAACATGAGAGAAAAACCAATACAAAACAAAAAATAAAACAAGACATAAAACAAAAAAAAAAGCAAAATAAACAAAATGACTAAAAAAACTTTAAGTAGAAGAAAAAGCGAAAAATAGAGGCAAAAGACAAAACAAAATAAAAAAGACAAGACAAAAAAGCAGGATCTCTTCTAATCAACTCAAGTTCAATTTAAATGAATATATACATATATATATATATATATATATATATATATATACACATATACATACATATACATATATACATATATATATATATATATATATCGATCAAAGCAGGTCTTTAAAATGTCTTCAAGCATGTAAAGAAGTTCGGACACTGATTTGGATCTCTTGTCCAATTTAATTGGACAGGCTCAGCTCACCAACTACAAATTAAAAAGCTGGTCAAAATCAATTGAAAATAATTGAATCAATGTAAAAATGCAAGCTACACAAAGTAATAGGCTACAGCATTTCTATCGTACTTTACATGGTCTACAGCATAACTTAAGACTTGGATTAAATTAGTGTGAAATCGCGTTCCAAGCCGTTTCACTTAATAACTTGCTGGTTTTTGAGCTGAGTAAGTCTTCATATTATACTCAACGGCCCAACTTATTACATGGATAACTGAATTTACCCAACCCCGTTCCAAATCATAGAAAAATATGCTTATACAGCACAATGGGACTTTTTTCATATTCAAATGGAAAGATAAATAAGAACAATGGGTAAATGCATTTGGATTTGAGCAATACCTGAAAATGATCAGACCTTGGCATCCAAAATCCATATTTTCATTTAAAAACAATGATAAAGGACAAGTGTAAGCCTGTCCTCTTGCTACAATCCCCCTGAAAGCTTTGGATCAAGATTGAGATGGCACTTACTGTGGTGGCCTTCTCCAGATCAGCCTCTGAAGAGGTGGGGGAGAGGGGGCTGATGGGACTGAGGGAGGGAGAGCTGTCTGCACTGGAGATGTATTCCGGATCAGGGACATAAAGCACCTAAAAAGCAAGACACACACAGAATTTATATATGTATATTATCTTAAATGCACACAGCAAATGCCATTTTGCCAAGTAAACTAAAGGTCTAATGAACCCAGTGAATGAAAACACAAGCAGACAGCTTTAAAAACCATATACATTATACATTTGTATAAAACAGAAGTTATACATAACATAACTATATACACAATAGGGCTGGGTAAAACCAAATATTAATTTCTCAATTTTAATCAATTCTCATTTTTACAAAACTATGCAGATTCTTGAATCTCAAGAATCGATTCAACTAATGAACTTTGTAGCGCACCTCCCATCCTGATATGAAACAAATTCTCTGATTTCAAATTCTGTCTATTTTATTACAGTAGTAAAACAATGCTCTTTTGGCACTGTTTAATAGTTAATTACATCAGAAATCTATTACTTTCTTACTTTTACTCATATAAAAGTAATTCAAAGATTTACTTAAGTAAAGGAAGTTTTATTTTATTTTAATGTTATTAAGTATTAAACGTAAAAACAAACAACTTTTATTTCTGAACAATTTAAGTCAACTTAAAATAATCTGTTATCCGGCTGCCTTAAAATTTTAAGTTCAGTTAACTCAAGTTTTAGTCAGTTTATTTGTCAACTTGAAATGTGGGGTAACAAACCTAGCTTTTAAGTTTATCAAACTACATTTTTTTTGTTTAGTCAACTTTCTAAGTTGTCACTTAGTACAACTTCACATTTCAAGTTGACTAAACTTGTTTGAGTTGACTGAACTTAAGTTGACTGAACCTAAGGCAGCAGGGTAACAAATTATTTTAAGTTGACTCAACAAATTGTGTTTTTTTGTTGTTGTTGTTTTTTTACAGTGTAGTGTAAATCTTTGAAAATCTTACTTCACTACCTTCCAAAGAAAAACACTCTGATAAACTACAGATGCTTTCAAATAAAAACACTTCACTAGTGTCCGCCTCTGGACTAAACATAAATAAACATCCGAAGGCATATTAAAAGAAAGAGTACAAGTTACAGAAATCCATATCCTGTCTAATGTAATCACTGTGTTTTACCTGTGCAAAGACGTCAATATAACAGCTTGCAATTAATGTTACTTAAAGTCACATTTAAATTATAAAAATTGTAAATTTATTAAAAATAAAAAAACTGAAATCAGTACATTGCATAAGTACATTGCATACTCAGCTGAAGCACCTTTACAGCTTTGAGTCTTTTTGGGTATTAAGTGCAAGCTTTGCTCATCAGCATTTGTCAGTTATCTGCCATTCTACGCCTCACCTCTTTACCTCTCAAGCTCTGTCAGGTTGGATGAGGGCAGAGATTGGGTTCAAGTCCAGGCTGTGGCTGGGCCACTTAAGGACATTCACAGAGTTGTCTATAAGCCACTCTTGCCGTGTGCTCAGGGTCATTGTCCTGTTGGAAGGTGAACCTTCTGCCCAGTCTGAGGTTCTGAATGCTCTGGAGTGGGTTCATTAAGACTCTCAATATTTTGGTGCATTGAGCTTATCTCCTACTCTGACGAGTCCCTTAGTCCCTACCACTGAAAAACAGCCCCACAGCATGAGGCTGCTACCAGCACACTTTACTTTTTAAATGGTACTCTGCAGGTGATGAGCAGTGCCTGGTTTCCTTCAAACTTGAAGCTTGGAATTAAGGTTCATCAGACCAGAGAATCTTGTTTCTCCCAGTCGGAGGGTCCTTTAGGTGCTTTTTTTGCAAATGTGTCTTCACTGAGGAGAGGATTGAGTCTTCTTGGCACACTGTTATAAAAACACAGATTGGTGGAGTGTTGCAGTGATGTTTGTCCCTCTGTAAGCTTCTTTTGTCTAGGTTGTTTCAAACACCTTCTATTAAGGGTAACAGAGACTACTGTGCATGCTTCTTTGAACCTTTAATGCAGCAGAATTTTTTCTGAACTCTTCCCCAGATCTGTGGCTTGATGCAATCCTGTTTAAGAGCTCTACAGGAATTTTTTTTTTACCTCAGTGCTTGGTTTTTGCTCTGATATCCATTTTCAGCTGTTAGATCTTTTATTAAGACATATTATACTCATTCAATTGAATTTGCCACAGGTTCACTTTTCTCGAACTGTAGTAACATCGACAAGTGATATATGAATACTTATGCAATTTAATTTTTTTATGAATTTGCAAAGATGTTAAACACCTGCTTTTTCGAGTGTAGATTGATGTGGGAAAAGAGTAATTTAAAGCGGCTTAACATAAGGCAGCAACATAAAAATGTCCCAAAAAATGAGTATGAATACTTTTGCAAGGCACTGTATCTCAGACAAATCATATTCAGTGACCATTAACTCATTAGTCAGCTAGAAAGATTAACTCTGGCTAAATGTAGCATATAACATATATAATCGTTTTTTACTGTTATTTTTTTAATTATATTTTAATGAAAGTAAAGTTTTGAATAAAGTTTTTATGACAGCCACTATTTTAATGTTTATATTTAAAAAAACGAATTGGATCAGAAATATTATTATGTAATTGTAACTTTATTATTATAAAAACATCAAGTGTAATTTAAGTGTCGTACAAAAACAGTTAATTTTAACCTTCAATATTATAAAAAAAATATTATATAAATATTAATATAAAAATATTATATAAAAAACCAAATCGAAAGCTTGTGAATCAGAATCTAATCGGACTGCGAAATCTGGGTCAAAACCCAGCCCTAATATACAATGCTTAGAATTATTTCTGTGACTCCCAGTTGCATTTTAAAAGTTAAAATTTGTTTTAACAAACAGACCTGTAGTTTTTCTAAAATAAAATGAAATTAAATAAAATAAATATGGAATGATAAAGAAGGAAAGGCCAAGTAGAACAGAAACTTAGATCCTAATTTGAGCAGAAAACACAATTTGATTCTGAAAGTTCTAATTGTGACAAAATGCAAGGAAAAACGCCAACCTACGAGAAAATATTGCTGCTATCAAAGGTAACAGTTTAATATATTTGTAATGGCTCATCAAGATGTTTATGCCAAAGACTGGCTTGCATTTTATAATCACCTATTTTGGCCTGCTTGGCTCATGCTTTGTTATAATTATCTGCTTTTCTCACACCTTTTAACAAGCAAATGTTGTAGCAGTAAAACACATCTGAATCTAACACACACTGACACATTCAAAAAATATATTAAAAAGCATAAATCAAGGCATGTAAAGTGTTTGATCTCCAACACAACTCAGCAACGGAGCCATTTACTGAATTTACTTTTTCTACAAAAGCCACAGTTCTTTCCCAGAGGACCATTTCTCAATTTTAAATGGTCCCAGGTTTTTCCCTGAGGACTGCGATATCTCTGCTCATTAATGTGAAACTGTAGAGTCACCACGATGAATCTGCTACTTAAGGAGGCATTTGAAATTTCAGAGAGGGCACATTTTTCACCTTACCCTTTATTACACTAGACTCTGGGAAAAGCAATTGACTGGAAAAGAGTTCAGCTGGACATGAAAATGAAATGAAATGAAAAGAGCATACAGTACCTTGCCAGGGACCACAGCGCGGGAGAAGAGTTTGTTGAGCTGGACGAGCTCGTTGGGAGTCGTGTCAAACTTCAGCGCAATGCTGTTCAGAGTGTCCCGGGACTCCACCTAGAGTTGAGGCACACAAAAGAAAAAGTTAGGAATTGTTTCGCTAGCTAAAACAAAAAGTTTTAAAATGAAGACGCAAGCTTTAATATAACAGGGCTGACTAAGCATTTGAATGTGTTGGAACAGCAAAACAAGGCCCTGGTGAAAACCAACCAATGCGTTTTTGAGATGACCACCTGTAACTAAATGAATCATCTAAAATGATGTAATCATACACAACACTGGAAAATGCTGCAGAGAGACACATTTTGCAGATTTACATTGCTTAAACAACGTAAATGCAACTCTTTTTGGCAAATTTGTCAATTTTGAGATAAGAAAAAATAAATATTCAAAGATAAAGCAATCTTTACACTTCTGATGTTTTAGTGAGAGAAACACATTTGTAAAAAATAAATGAAATAAAATAAAAATAGAAAAATCTTTACTTTTCATGAAATAAAATAATCTTACATTTTAAGATAAAAAAAACAACAACAATAATAATAATAATAATAATAAAAACATCTTTAATTTTTTATAAATAAAATATAAAACAATAAATCTTAAATTTTCACTAAATAATATAAAAAACGAAATAAAACAAAAATATTTTTCATAAAATATAAAAAATAAAGCATCTTTAGTTTTTCATAAATAAAATAACTAAATAAAATAAAATAAATAAAAATAACTAAATTTAATAAACTAAATAACTAAATAATAAACTAAAAAGAAACAAAATAAAATCTTTAATTTTTTATAAAAATATATATTTAAAAAAAAATCACCTTTAACTTTTTGTACAATAAAAAAACAAACAAAAAACAGCTAAACAACCTGTCAAATAAAAACAAAATAAAAAATGAAATAAAATGAAACAACAAAAATCATCTTTATTTTTTATAAATAATAATAAAATTCTTTAATTTTTTTCATAAAAATATAAAATAAAATCTTTCATTTTTAATAAAAAAAAAAACGAACAAAACAAAATAAACAATCCTTAATTTTTAATAAATATAATTAAATTAAACAAATCGAAAAAAAGTATCTTTAATTTATAAATTACATAAAACGAAATATAAAATCACCTTTAATTTTAATAAATAAAATAAAAATCAATCTTTCATTTTTCATAAATAGAATAAAATAAAACAAAAAATCTTTAATTTTTAATAAATAAAATAAAAACAAAATAAAATTAATATCACCTTTTTTATAAATAATACATAAAAACTATATAAAATAAAATAAAACATTTATTAAATACAATTAATACCCAAATCTCTGCACAAATGAAAACCAACCAATATACTTTTACAGATGTCCAACTGTAACAAAATGCATCATACAAAATGAGTTCCCTTTGGTCTACAATAAATCTAGAAAACTTGCAATATTAAAAGAAAATACAGTGCAATTTCATTTTCATTATTGCTACATTCATCCAATGTTGCATGACAATATATAATCATATGTATATACAAAAGACACAAAATCAAACTGTTAAGTCCAAGCCCACACTACCACACAGTTTAAATCCCCCTTTTGTGTGATTTTGCCCATTTAAACCTAAACTAAACAGTTTTTATATAATCTATAACTCTCTAGGCGTCAAGTCAATATCTTTCAAACAGTATTTTGATTGTGAAGCAATCTAAAGCCAGAGTGCTAACCTTCAAGATACAATATCCGTCCTTCAGTGCCGTAGGGAGATGATTGTCTATTGCAAATAGCATTCAAGAATCTCGAAATCTCTAAATGTCAAGTTAAACATATAATAAAGCGCTCAGAGAGGGATGTACTGAGCTGCCTGCATGATGGCCACTGAGTCTGAAAAGCTTTATAAAAAAAAAAAACCTCACCCAGTAACACACAAAAGCATCTTTATGGCACGAAGGATGTTGGACCAATGATTTGACGAAACATAGCGTCTATAGAAAGTGAAGCATGAAAATTGCATTCAGTGAATGGAGTCAGTATCTTGATATGCAAATTATAATTAAGCACATTCAGATTGCTTGACGCATACATGTGGTTACTGCAATGCCGACAATGAGGAACTCGTCTTCTCGTGGCTTGTCGCAGTTGCAGGATGTGACATGCGTACGTTTTGATAAATCCCCGGGTGGCAGGATCTCAGATCACCAGATCACTCTGTCACCTGATCCAAATCATTGATTCTCATTGGGTATCGCTTACAGTCCAACAGCCGGACATAAATAATAGAGGGCCATCTCACCGTCTGCATTCAATTTATTCTTCAGAGGGACCCTTCACTGCCTTTACTGATCGTCTCACATGTTTGCATGTTATATAAATACATATACACACACAAACATACGTAAGTTTGGTATAATTACCATTTTTTATACTTTCGAAAGACACTTATGCTCACCACAGCTGCATTTATTTGTTCAAAAATACTGTAAAATTTGTACTATTGTAAAATAATATTGCAAATCTAAAATAGCAGCTTTCCCTGGTAATATATTTTAAAATAGAATTTATTTCTGTGATGCAAAGCTGAATTTTCAGCATCATTTCAGTGCCACATGATCCTTCAGAAATCATTCTAATCCAAAGAGTCTTAAAAAAGGTATTAAAACAAACCAAACCATAATTTATAATAATAGATGATAACTGAGAATCGAATTCAATTTATTCTTCAGAGGGTCCCTTCATTGCCTTTACTGATCGTCTCACATGTTTGCATATCATATAAATACATGTACACACACAAACATATGTAAGTTTGGAATAATTACCAATATTTTTATACTTTCAAAAGACTCTTATGCTCACCACGGCTGCATTTATTTGTTCAAAAATACTGTGCAATATTATTTCACAATATTACTAATTTTAATCTAAAGTAACAGCTTTCCATGTTGATATATTTTAAAATAGAATTTATTTCTGTGATGCAAAGCTGAATTTTCAGCATCATTTCAGCGCCACATGATACTTCAGAAATCATTCTAATTCAAAGAATTCTAAAAAAGGTATTAAAACAAACTAAATCATAATTTATAATAATAGATGATAGATAACTGAGAATCAAATTAAATTTATTCTTCAGAGGGACCCTTTATTGCCTTTAGACTGATCGTCTCGCATGTTTGCGTATTATATAAATACATAAACACACACAAACATGCGTAAGTTTGGAATAATTATCATTTTTATACTTTCAAAAGACTCTTATGCTCACCACGACTGCATTTATTTGTTCAAAAATACTATAAAAGTAGTAATATTGTGAAATAATATTGCAAATCTAAAATAACAGCTTTCCCTTGTAATATATTTTAAAAATATAATTTTTTGTGATGCAAAGCTGAATTTTCATAATTTCAGTGTCACATGATCTTTCAGAAATCAAATTACAACAAACCAAACCATACTTTATAACAAACAATAGATGATAACTGAGAATCAAATCGGCATATTGGTATGATTTCTGAAAGATTGTGACACTGAAAACTGGAATAATGCTGTTGAAATGCTGCTTAATGTCACAGGAATACATTATATTTTAAAATATATTCAAAATGAAAACAAAATCTTTAAAATTGCAAAAATATTTCACAATTTTACTGCACTTTTCATCAAATAAATGCAGCCTTAGTAAACAAAAGTGACTTCTTTCCATTTCCATATTCCAGGATATCTTAAAAGTTTTCATCAAATCTTCTATCCATGTGCAAACCGCACTTCCAATATCCAATATCAGTTCTGAAATGAAAACTAATATGAGGTACATTGATCTCATCACAACCTTAGCAATGAAGTGCAGTTGTTGTGTAGCTCTAAGAGCATTGATTGATTAAGGCCATCAATCTCTGTGGTCACAGGGCCACAAATCACTATGATTGGTTAGTGTGGATATTAGGGTGTGCAATTACAGAGGGAAAGTGTACGGTTTCACAACACTGACAATAAGAAAGAGAAAGGTGGGGGCTTGGTTACAAAACACCAACAGCAATACCTACAAAAAACAACAACAAAAAAAAACGACTGGAAATTCTTTTTAATGCCTTGATTATAGTTTCAATAAACTTTCTCTGTGACCAAGGAGTATATAGAAAGCAAAAATCGATAAGGTGAAGTATTAAAATTGAGTATGTACCTCATCCTGCATGACGGCAATCATTTTGAGCTATTTTTTCCCCAAGTAATCAGACTCACTAGACTGGACCCATCCTGAGATAATTTCATAGAAAAAATTATAGAACATTTGTGGTGGACTCTTTTGACCTGGACTGGTAATAATTAACATAGAAAACACCTTGGCAAACACACTTAACTTCTCCAGAAAAAAAATAAAATCTAGTTTTACATGCTTTATGTTAAATCCGACAATAATGATGTAGTAAAATTGAAAAAAAAAAAAAAAAAATAAATAATAATAATAATAATAATAATAATAATAATAATAATAATAATAACATAAATAGTTGAAAAAAGGTCCGGACATTACCTAAAACCATTTTTCTTTCTAAAATAAAATCAAATACAAATATTAGATTAAAAACTTAAACAAAAATAGAAATTTTGGCCTGGCAACTATCTGAAATAATTAAGTTGAAATTAAGCCAAAACAAAAATGAATCAAACCGAAATAGTAATATTTATTTACTATTAATAAAAAAATTAGTAAAATATTACAACTGATAAAAGCTAATAAAAAAAAATAAAAAATAATAAAACTATAATAGTATTTAAATAATACTAAAACACCTGATATTATCCAATTTCAATCAGATCAATGCTATAATTGAAAAGAAATTAATAAACTACATTTACAAAAAATAAACTTAAATAAACAATAATTACATAAAAATATACTATTAAAATAAAAACATCACTGCAAAAAAGCGCTGTAAAAATAAAATACAATTAAATAAAATGTAAAACAAAAATAAAATAAAAAAACAACAAAAAATAATAATCTATAAAATAAAAAAGATAACAAAATATAAAATTAATAAAAAAGAAAAGAAATTCCAAGAACAAAACATAATACAAAAACAAACAAAAAATAAACTTTACATAAAATAAAATAAAAAACTGAACAAAATATAACATTTAAATAAATAAAAAAAGAACAAAATAAATCTATAACATAAAATAATAAAAATAAAAAGTATAAAATAAGTATCAAAAGAATAAAAAAAGAAAATACCAAATAATAAATAAAATAAAAATGCAAAACAAGCAAACAAAAAAAGACCAAAACATAAAATAAAATTGACATAAAATAGAATATAAAATTTAATTATATAAAATGAAATGAATAAAAAAAACAAATAATATAACATAAAACAGAACAAAATATAAAATTGAAATAAAAAGAAAAACAAAAAATATGCTAAATAAACAAAAAACAAAAAACAACAATAATCTATACAATTTTTTTTAATTAACACAAAACAATAAGGGAACAAAATATAAAATTAATACAAAATAAGAGACAAAAAGAAAACCTATTCCAAAAACAACAAACAAAACAATAAAAAAAAAAAAATATATATATATATATATATATATATATATATATATATATATATATATATATATATATATATATATATGTTAAAATAAAAATACAAAAACAACAACTGAACAAAATATAAAATTTTCATAAAACAAAAAAGTGTAAAATAAAAAACAAAACAACAAAAATAATAAAATAAATAAAAAATACATAGAACAAAAATATTACATTTAAATTAAAAAAACTAAATAAATATATTAAAATCAAAAAACAAACAAAAAAAAATAATATAAAATAAAACACAAATAGAATACATGTTCTGCATACACACACACACTTTCTAAATAAAGATCTATTCCACACGGCTAAAGGTTAAAAAGGTAGCCTACTGACAGAAGCACAAGTCAGCTGCCACCTCGTCCCTGTCTCCCTCTCCCAGCATCCCCGCCAATGCCACTGTTACCATGGAGAAAGTCACCACCTGATTTGAGGTCATCTCAAGAGCATATGGAACTGCTCTCTCCCGCTTTCTCTTTCTCTCCCTCTTCCTCCAATAAAGCCAGGACAAACATCAAACATCAACATGTCCCCAAGTCATTTTACCACACATTTACCTTTCACAACACCTTGCCTCACAGCAAACAGACAGCAGGTAAACTACCAGCAACAACAGCAATTAAACTCACTCCGGCAGCACATAATAACAGCCATGCGGCATGAATGAATCAAACCGCTCACATTTCCATCCCAAACATAATTACATACATGCGGCTGTGTGTACACACATTCATCCCTAGCCAAGCACACAAACACACGCCGGTGCATTATGTAAACAGAGCCACCTGGATGAGAAGGACAACAACATCTACTACTCACCACATACTCCATGGTGCCTTTTGGCCTCTGGAAGGATATCCTCCGCACATCTTTCCTCTCCAGTACACTCTTTTTCTGCCCGGTGTCTGAAAGTAAACGAGGGAGAGCGCGGGTTACGCTAGTCATGGTCCTCCTCTCTCTTCTCATCTCCTCTGCGCTCCGCACGGTCTGTTTCCCCCCCACCCCTTTGCGTTTGTTCGTCCGTTAGCACCAGCCGCGGAGCGAGAGAGAGAGAGAGAGAGAGGGCGCTTGTTAGTCTGCTTGCCCGCCCCACACACAGGGGAGTGGCTCTTGGCTCTCACTGCCGCTGCCATGCAGGTCAGTGTGTGCTTGGATACACCTCTTCAGACCACTCTACTGGGAAGTCAGTCTCGGCCTGTGAGTCTAAGTATCCTGGTGACACGAAAACGCCATTAAGCGGTGGAGATGTTTTGTGAATGGGTTATAAATGTCATTTTTATGACCATACTTATGTGGGGATCTACTGTGAGCACTGTGCCAGCTGATGCCATATGTGATCATCTGCGAGTTTATAGCACAGCAGATTTGAGTCTGATACTTGGACATAAATAAAATGAGCTACATTTGCATTTGGGGAATTTATGTTTGGATGATCTGCACTAAACATTAAAAAGAAATGATGCTGTGTGATATTCACAGAGTTTGGGTTCCATTACATTCCATATTAAAGGAGAAGTTCACTTCTAGAACAAAAATTTACAGACAATTTACTCACCCCCTCGTCATCCAAGATGTTTGTTTTTCTTTCTTCAGTCGTAAAGAAATTATGTTTTTTGAGGAAAACATTTTAGAGATGTTCTCCATATAGTGGACCTCTATGGTGTCCATGAGTTTAAACTTCTAAAATGCAGTTTAAATGCAGCTTTAAAGGGCTCTAAATGATCCCAGCTGAGAAAGAATTGTCTTATTAGTCTTATTTAAAAAAGATTCACAATTTATATACTTTTTAACCTTAAATGCTCGTCTTGTCTAGCTCTGTAATGCGCATTCATACTCTGTGCAATAGAGTTGAGGTATGTCGAACAACCATCTCATTTTCTTCTCCTTCAAAATCACCCTACATCGCTGCAGAAGCACCGACCAAGTGTTTGCAAAGTGAACGCGCAAAGAAAGTCAAACGCCCTTTACAAAAAAGGTAAAACAGTAAGATGGGAGTTTTCGCCATTCCCTAACTGTCATGAAACGGAGTGCACAGAATAATAGAGTTCACACAGAGCTAAGACAAACATTTGTGGTTAAAAAGAAAATAACCAATGGTTTCGCTATAAGACCCTTCTTCCTCGGCTGGGATCGTTTAGCAGTCCTTTGAAGCTGCATTGAAACTGCATTTTGGAAGTTCAAACTCGGGGGCACCATAGAAGTCCACTATATGGAGAACAAATGTTTTCCTCAAAAAACTATTTCTTTATTACTGAAGAAAGAAAGACATGAACATCTTGGATGGCAAGGGGGTGAGTACATTGTCTGTAAAATTTTTCTGGAAGTGAACTAATTCTTTAAGGTTTTAACTATAAAACTTACAATTTCTATTGTGCATATTTCCCAATCAAGCAGTAATTTTCTCAGATTATGCAAAAAGTGTTTAAAAGGCACATTTAAAGGGATAGCTCACCAAAAAAAAAATTAATTACCACATTTTTTACTCACTCTAATGCTGCGTTCACACCAAACGCGAATATGCGTCTAAATTCGCGCCTGCCGCGTCTAGTTATTCGCGTGACCACTTTGTGTTCATTCGCGCGTCAAGAGCGAAATCGACGCGCGTAAAAACAAAAGTTTGAAGCGAAATTTACGCGCGTCAGAGGCGAAAGTTTCAAACCCTGTTGGCGGCCATCTTTTTACAAGATTCTGTTGTTGATCGGTCATTTATCGAGAGAGTCACCGCTCTGTATTTGCTCTGGAGAGCAGAACAGCGGCGTAGGGATCATCGTCGCCGTATTTGGGTCCACCAGACCCTTCGGAGGCGAACACAGTTCGGCGAGTTTCATCACTTGCTCCAGGAGCTGCGCCTGGATGACGGCCGCTTTCAGCGGTACTTCCGCCTGTCCCGCGCCCAGTTCGATGACCTGCTGTCCCGCATCGGAGCGAGGGGATTTCAGGAGCGGTGGAACTTCCCTCTGTGCGTTGGAGCAGTATATGATGACAGAATTTTCATTTTAAAAGTGAACTACTCGTTTATGTCATTCCTCTTTTGATGTATAATAATTCTATAGGTCTGTGCCATTTTTTTGTTCAGGTTATTACTGTAAAATCTGTTATTTATTTTTGTTTTGATGATAAATGGAGCCAGCCTCCAAAAGTATTTAACCTGTCCTGTGATTTCTTTATTTTCCTCACACAACACTGTCCAGACACACTAAAGTATACACACTATTATAGTTATGATTGTTCTGTTATTATAGTGTAGACACACTACACTATAATAATGTTTCATATAATTAAGATTTAGATATGGAATAAATAGCATTCAATACAAAATGAATGTGTGTCATATATGTGATAAAACACTAGCTTTGTTGTGCATTAGAACCGCACTAGGCATTTGGTATTCATGTTTCATATTTGAATGAGTGACTCCGGGCGGGTCTGCCGCCACAGCATCAAGCAGGCTCCTGATTGGTTAACGCGGCGCGAATTGACGCAGAAGTTCAGATTTTTCAACTCGGGCGGCAGACGCGAATTCGCGTCAAACGCGTGATGCACAAAAAGAACAATTCGCGCGTATCGCACGTAACGCGCCAGACGCTCAATTCGCGCCATTCGCGCAAACTAGACGCGCGAATGAGGCGAATTTGCGTCTACCGCGCCGCGCTAAACGCCAATTCGCGCCGCAAAAACTCCAGACGCGCGTAGACGCGTCTTATCATTGACTTAACATTGAAATCACTCGCGCCAGACGCATATTCGCGCTTGGTGTGAACGCAGCATTAAGCCATCCTAGGTGACTCCACGCATCTCCGGGAGGTTAATAAAGGCCTTCTGAAGTGAAGCGATTGGGTTGTGTAAGAAAAATAACTAACTATATTTTATATAGTTCGTTTCCGCTAACTGTCATACTTGTGTTCACGAGAGAGTGGTGTTCCAGCAGATGAGCATAAGCTCTTGTGAGAAATGATTAACATGGAACGGCAGAGAAGAGAGTAAAACAAAACCCCAGTAACGAATTAGTACAAAACGAGGACTTGTAAGGAAAAATGTCAGAGGATTTCGATACAAGAGGAGACCATTTTCCTTTGCTAAACAAAGGAAATCTGTCCCTTTTCGCCTGTAAGCAAAACTTGGCTCTCAAGAGACAAGCATATTCTTACCGGAGCACCTTATTTTGGTTCAAAATCTCAACAGCCATTCACTGCCATTAGCTTGGAAAAGCCAGGACATTTTTAAATACAACTCCGATTGTAATCATCTGAAAGAAAAAAAAGTCACATACACCTAGGATGGCTCGAGGGTGAGTAACTCATCGGGTAATTTTCATTTTTGGATGAACTAGGCCTTTAACTGTATTTTGTGAAGCTAAAAATAAATAAAGATTAAATTAATTAGTTGAGTGTGGAAAGTGCGTTTAAATAAAATTTATTTTCTAAAACCCCACAAGGCTGCAAGTAGAATAAACATTACAGCTTGCACTCCATTAGCAGGATCTCATGTGTGCAGAACTCAACAAAAAGCTCAGCAGAAAACTGAAACACCAGTCATTTATAAAAATGAACAAATTTCCGTGCATATTATGTGTTCACTTATTACATATTAAAATATTAAAGGAATAGTTCACCCAAAAATTTAAATTCTGTTATTAATTACTCATGTCATTCCAAACCCATAAGTCCTTCGTTCATCCTCGGAACACAGAGTCAGGCTTCAACCAGTGTTCACGAGAGTAACAACGCAACGTGGTACCGTCATGAACGTGCGTCGAAGACTGACATGGAAGAAAAAAAAAATGTTGAATAAAGTCACTATTTGTTTTCTTTGCACACAAAAATATTCTCGTAGATTCATACCATTATGGTTGAACCACTGATGTCATATGGACTATTTCAACAATATCCTTACTACCTTTCTGGGCCTTGAACATACAGTAGTTGTGTTGCTGGCAGAGTCACAAATCTCTTGGATTTCATCAAAAATATCTTAATTTGTGTTCCAAGGATGAACTAAGGTCTTATGGGTTTAGAACGACATGAGGGTGATCGTGCATTAATGACAGAATTTAAATTTTTGAGTGAACTACCCCTTTAATGATTAAAACGGTTTATTGCGTCAACATCCATTCCAGAGAATACTCAAGAATTCACATTTTCTGCATTTTCTGTCAAAGTCATTAGTGAAACTAAAATAACCCTGCACAGAGTCAGCACCAGTCCATGCAAACTAAGGGGCATTTGCGTTTCTAGAGTGGGCCACAACAGAAATTGCATTCTGAAGGATTCCCCTTGGCGGAAATTGGCAAGGTAGTGGGGGCACATAGACCAAAGTGACTGGGCCAGGTCCCCTCTGGCCCACTTGTGGCATCGACACTGACCCTGAACAGCGTAAACAGTGTAAGATTTTTATTGTTTTTGAAGGAAGTCTGACATATTGGAAAGGCTGCATTTACTTGATCAAAAATACAGCAAAACAATTATATTGTGAAAAATTATTACCATTTTCTATTATAACATATTTTAAAATGTTGAATTTTCAGAATTTTCAGCATCATTACTCAAGTCTTCAGTGTCACACGATCCTTCTTGATCTCATGCTCAAGAAACATTTTTTTATTGTCAGTGTTAAAATGCATTCCTTCCTGAAAAAAATTATTTGTTTCTTAAAAAAAATGGATAAAAAAAATAATAATAATCCTACTAACCAAAAACAGCAGTGTATACCAAAATCTGAACTTTCAGCTGACACAAGCAGCCCACAAACCCTGGCCTAAAGGACAACTGACAGCAAATCTTTTCACACATCCCTTTTACTACCTCAGGACAACAAATCATGCTCTCAGCCTCTGATTATCTTGGCACCTCCGGCCATGACAGAATATTTTTAGAAGCAGGTTCCCACTAGTGGCGGAAATGGCTCCCTGACTGATACCCGTGAGCAGATGCCTTCACAGACGCTCACCGACGGGGGTGAAGGGTCTTTGGGTGAGAATGGATGGTGTCCACTGTGGCACGGGCTTCCTGCAGAGTTTCGTTTCAATTCACCCCAGACAAACTAATCAGGCTCACTTGGAAAAGTGCAAGGTGGCGAAGTTTGAACTAGATCTTTGGGAGAAGAACTAACTTCTGGAACCTGAATTTTCAAACCAAATATAATTAAATAATACCTTCCAATTTTCAAATGACAAGTTCTTCGAAAGAAAACCATCACCTCTATCTAACTAGAGTGTGCATAAACTCATTCTCATTAAAAGTCCATCCGAGGGATGATATACCTCCCGACTGGCCGGTCTTAACTGGTTCTTCGTTATTCAAAGATTAAAGGAAGCTGGAGTGCCAATTAAAGTCATTCTTTCTCAGTGTAAGCCTGATGTAAAGACAGCGTACCAGGACTGTTTGAAATGCCAGCTGCACACTTCAACACAAATGAGACTCTAGGGACTCCTCTGTCAAAGTACCTGAGCTAGAGGCTGGGAGGTGCTGAGGATACAGCTTTCGCATTAAACACGACACATGCAGGCCAATTTATTCTGTGGTGTCCCTTTTGTCCCATAAATGTCCCATCATAATGAAACTGCAAGGGCCAGCAGTTTAAGCCAAGCATTAAAGGGACCAGATATTGAAAAGGGGATTTGACGTGCTCTTTTGAAATAAACGAGTTCAGTGCACCGTTTGGACACTGCCTTTCAAGACCTTCTAAATGAATACTAAAGGCCATGATATACTTATTTTTTGTTCTTTACTTACGGGTAAAAAGAAGTTTGAAATACCAGTGCAGCTTTATTAATGAACATCCCATCTGTTCACACAAAATCCAATCCAAAAGGTCTTACAGGTTTGGAATGACATGAGGGTGAGTAATTAATGACTAATAATTGTTGTGTGTGTGTGTGTGCACCTGGTATTCATCACGTTGTGGGGACCAAATGTCCCCACAAGGATAGGAATACCAGTAGATTTTGACCTTGTGGGGACATTTCTCAGGTCCCCATGAGGAAACAGGCTTATAAATCATGCACAATGAGTTTTTTTGATAAAGTAAAAGTATGCACAATCTCCTGTGAGGGCTAGGTTTAGGGCGATAGAAAATACGGTTTGTACAGTATAAAAACCATTACGCCTATGGAATGTCCCCATAAAACATGTAAACCCAACATGTGTGTGTGTGTGTGTGTGTGTGTGTGTGTGTGTGTGTGAGAACTAACTCTTTAAGAAAGCATCTGGCAATGTGGATATGCTTGCATAAGCTCTGCAATTCAGCACTCCAGTCAGGTTGCATCACATTAACATACAATAAATTGCTTTAAAAAGCAAACAGCTTTACAGTGCTAAATATGTAAAAAAAACAACCACTTCAATTTCTACTATAAAGGAGCTCTGCAGTGCATTCATGTTTTCGTTCACGCCTGACCTCAATGGACTGAACAGATCAAATAGACCAGAGAAAATTCTAAATATTCTAAACTGTGCTAAATTATATATATATATATATATATATATATATATAGTTTTAAGTAGCAAGGGTATATTTGTAGCAAACTAGCAATAGCCAAAAATACATAGTATGGGTCAAAATGATAAATTTTTCTTTAATGTAAAAAATTACTTACATAACAAAAATGTACAGATAATGTACTTACCTCCTTGTCATCCAAGATGTTCATGTCCTTTATTCTTCAGTCATAAAGAAATTATGCTTTTTTCGAGGAAAACATTTTAGGATTGCTCTCCATATAGCGGACTTCTGTGGTGCCCATGAGTTTGAACTTCCAAAATGCAGTTTAAATGCAGATTCAAAAAGCTCTAAACGATTCCAGCCGAAAAAGAAGGGTCTTCTCTGGCGAAACAATCGGTTATTTAAAAAAAAAAAAAATTACAATTTATATACTTTTTAATCTCAAATGCCTGTCTTGTCTAGCTCTGCGTGAACTCTGTGTATTCCGGTTCATGACAGTTAGGGTTTGTCAAAAAGTTGGAGGAGAAAATGAGATGGGACTTTAACCTACCCTAACTGTCTTGAACCAGAATACACAGAGTACACGCAGAGCTAGATAAGAAAAGCATTTGTGGTTAAAAAGTATGTAAATTGTCAATTTTTTTAGAACATAACATTCTTCATTGTCTGGGATCGTTTAGAGCCCTTTAAAGCTGCATTTAAACTGCATTTTGGAAGGTTAAACTCACGGGCACCATAGAAGCCCACTGTATGGAGAGAAATCCTGAAACGTTTTCCTCAAAAAACACGATTTTCAAATACATCATCTGAAAGCTGAATAAATATGCTTTCCATTGATGTATAAATCTCAGTTTTTAAAAAAACTGATCCTTATGACTGGTTTTGTAGTCCAGGGTCATATAAAAAATAGCAGCATGTTGGCTTGCAGTTACATGACAATTTTATACTTAACTATTACTTACAGAAAAATAACTGGTCTCACATAAATAAAATAATTGATGGCCTTTATTTTAACGACTGTCAGCACATCAGGCTGACAAATGTTTATCTAGCAGGAGGATATGGTCACCTAAATAAAAACTCTTACTCTTCAAGGCGGCAGAGTAAAACCACTTTTGTTTTTTGATTCATGTCTGCATATGCACTCAGGATTGCAGCATTTGTTATCTTGCAGTGAGATTCACCGGAGGCGAAAGCAGAGAGGCCCTGAAAAGTGTTTAGGTCAGCTATGAGAAACACCAACTCAGCAGTCCACCGTCTTCTCCTATCACCTGTCACATTATAGGAAAGGGGAGCAGGACTCCCGAGTCATTACATGGATTTATAAACTGCTGTCAATCAGAGCGCCCGTCACTCCCTTCACTCTGCGGCTGTGGGGTTGTACGAGTTTCTCAAATTAAGTCGTACTGGAGTGTCTCCACAGCTTTGAATTGCTTTAGGAGTGGAGATTGATTATTTCTGAAAAGCAGAGGTAAATCATAAAATCCTGGTGGGACTATTTTTTATATTATTTAATTGTGACCCTGGAGCACAAAACCAGTCATAAGGGTACATTTTCTGAAACTGCTATTTATACATCATCTGAAAGATGAATAAATAAGCTTTGTTTGGATAGGACAATATTTGGCCGAGATACAACAACTATATGAAAATCTGGAATCTGATGGTGCAAAAAAATAAATAAATAAATAAATTCTAAATATTGAGAAAATCACCTTTAAAGTTGTCCAAGTAAAGTTCTTAGCAATGTATATTACTAACCAAAAACCAAAAGTTCTGATATATTTACAGTAGAAAATGTACAAAATATCTTTATGGAACATGATCTTTACTTAATATCCTGATGATTTTTGGCATAAAAGAAAAATCCATAATTTTGACCCATACAATTTTTGCCTATTGCTACAAATATACCTGTGTGGTCCCAGGGTCACAGTTGTGTTATTTATAATATGTTTTACATGTCAGTTTTAAAGTGGGATGGTGCATTTATTACAGTAATAAAACAGCCAGTCTGGAATCAGTATAAATCACATTTAGTGAATCAACCAATAAGAAATGAATCCAGCGCTTCACATAAAGCTTCATATATTGAGTCAAATTATTCTTGCACATAGCGGCCTCACTTTGCTTCTACAATAAATCTGTGATACATGCCATGTAATCTGCCTGAGCTGCAAAATAGCATTCAAAATGCATTGTTTATACAGCAGTTTACATCAATAAAAATCTATGAAGAAAATCAAAAAAGTACTCCAATATGAGAAGACAAGCTCTTTCCTTTGTTATTCCACTTCAGAATGCTCGATTTAGGTAACTTTTATAGCCCTGAAACTTGATTTGACAGCTGGCATGATGCCTGGTAAAAGTAGGCCACATTTATATCACAAGATAACGCACCCACAGGCAATTGTGTCCATGCTTTCATTATTTATATTATTTATTTTTATATTATTTTATATAATGATAATAAATGTACAAATTAAAACTAAATAATTAATACTTATTTGAAATACACAAGTTTAATTCAAAGCATCTTATTAATTAATCTGCACTGTTTACATTTCAGTAATTTATTACCTGTAGTGTACATACTGCAAGTTTAAAACACCCTCTGCTGGCTCATTTCAGTAGTGTATGCAAATTTTTTAAAGTCTCCTATGCTCAAAGTTCCATTTATTTGATCAAAAATACAGAAGTAAAAAAAGTAACATAATATTATTGCAATTCAGAAAAAACATTAAAATATTATTTATTTTTTGTGATGCAAGGCTGAATTTTCATCAGCCATTACTCTAGTCTTCAGTGTCACATGATCCTTCAGAAATCATTCTTACATACTTACAGCATGACAGAATGATTTCAGAAGGATCATGTAACACTGAATACTGGAGTAATGATGCTGAAAATTCAGCTTTGCATCACCGAAATAAATAATATTTTAAAAGTATATTAAAATAGAAAACCACTATTGTGTAGTTTTCTAATGTATTGTATCTAATGTATTTTTAATTAAATAAACGCAGCCTGGATTAGCAGAAAGGTCTCCTTTAAAAAGCAGACAGACAGACCAACCATTATTTTTGTGGAATTATGACTTCACAGACATTGGTCAAGTCTGTAAGCTTTTACAGTATCATCCAAAAAGAAAACAAATAAATACAATATTTTACATGGCATTTACTATATAGAGTATGGGGAAATAACACTTGCAATTTCCATCAGTTCCATTTTAGTGTTTTTGCTATCCATTGCAATCCACTTGAGAAGATTACTTTTTTCTTTTTTAGTGTGTATGCGTGCATTTTTGAGGGAGCCACATACGAGAGGTAATTCAGAGCGGTTCGGTTCAATCTCCAATACACGCACACAGCTTTAAAAGGCTTTAAAAGCCAAGACTGCCGCACTGTGCTTTTTCTTTTAACCCCTGATGGTTCTGAAAACAGACAGAAAGCATCCAGGACAACAAATGTACTGATTGCATCATGTTCACAGAACAACCTGATCCATTAGATGTACATTGTAGAAATTTATAAAGCCTCTGGAAAAAGTCCCACATCCAAGTCACACTGATAAAACATTCATAAAAGGTATGTATATGAACTCAGATGTGATACTGCTTAAGACAGTGAACAAATCACCATGATTAACAGCCTAATTAGTTTGTCTTGCGGCATCTAGTAAACTAGACCGGCAGAGATCTGATCAAAGGGCTTTGATTAAAAGATTTTCTCGACAGAAAGTTAATTGGGAGAGACGCCCGACTGCTGGAGAACTAATAGCAGAACTGCATCATCAGTCCCATGAGACTGAACTGAAGCCTCTGGCTGGCGTCGACCCTGCCCTGCAGGTAACAATGAGAAACATTAGCCGTAACGGAAGCAATGCTGGGATGTCACAAAATACCTCCAGTATCTGTCCTTTGGGAAAAATCTTGCTGAAGTCATTACTGCATGCTCACAAGGTTAACCGAGCTTGCTGTCTGGCTGTCTGGGAATGAAACGACACAAAATGCACGTTTACTTGCTCACCCTGAGAGTACAGGTGCATTTATTCACCTAAAATGCTCCTAAAATGGGGTTTAGGAAGTCTGATGCATCACAGCTATTTGTAGTCGTGCTCAAGAGATCAGAAGCAGTTTGAAAAAAGCTTGAAAAAGCAGGACTAGCGGAAATTTTTAAGTTCAATATTGCAGATGCGCTTGCGATTTCAAGAAAAAATTTTCAGAAAAGATTTTCAGAAAAAAGTAAAAAAAAAAAGAGAGAATTCTGAGAAAAAAAGTCAGAATTGTGAGACAAACTCACAATTCTGACTTTTTTTTCTCAGAATTGAATACAAACTCACAATTTGGACTTTTTTCTTGCACTTGCGAGTTTATATCTACCAACTCTGACTTTTTTTTTTAGAACTGCATGATAAACACAATTGCAAGAAATAAAGTCAGAATTGCAAGATATAAACTCACAATAAATATAAAGATATAAACTCGTTACTTTTTTCACAGAACTGTGTGATACAAACTCTGACTTACCTCAGAAGAGCGTGACATAAACTCACAATTGAGAGAAATAAACTACTTTATCAATTGCAAAAGACAAATTCACAATTCTGACTTCAAAATTGTGTGATAAACTTTTAAGCAATAAGCAATTCTGAATTTTTTTTTACACAGAAGTACGTGATATAAACTCACAATTGTGAGAAATAAATTAAGAATTGCACATTGTAACAGAATTGTAACGTTTTTTCTCAGAATTGGAAAATATAAAAACTCAATTCTGACTTTTTTTCTTGCAAATGCAATTCAGACCTTTTCCTTAGAACTGTGAGATAAACTCACAACGGTGAACTATAGTCCAATTTTGAAGGAAAAAAAAAAAAAGAGACCAATGTTCTCAGAATTGCGAGTTTGTATCTCACAATTCTGACTTAACTCGCAATTGCCTGTTATAAAGTCACAATTGCGAAACGAACTTGCAATTCTGAGAAAAGTCAGAACTGTGAGTTTATATCTCGCAATTCTGACTTTATTTCTCTTAACTTTTTTTTTATTTTTTATTCAGTGGCAGAATTAGGCTTTCATAAAATGTATAAATGCTACAAATGAGTTTAATTTCAAATGAATTCTGTTCCTTTTATTCAACAAAGAATCCTGAAAAATATGTATCATGGTTTCCATAAGCAACTGTTTTTAACATTGATAATACGAAGAAATGTTTCTTAAGGCAGCAAATCAGCGTGAGAATTATTTCAAAATGTATTAAAATGGAAATAATTTTAAATTGCAATAATATTTCATGATATTACTGTTTTTACTGCATTTTTGAACAAATAAATGCAGTCTTAGTAAGCATAAGAGACTTCTTTCAAAAATATTAAAGAACCATTCTGACCACAAACTTTTAAATGGTAGAGTACATCTTTCAAAAAGATGAAAAGACAGAGTATATCCCTTTGAAATGCCCAGATTCATCAAGATGCTACAGTCAGGGTTAAAGTGTGTTTATTAAGGTTACTGTAAGGATTCTCCGTCTGAGACTAGAGCACCTCCTGCAACTCAAGAGTAATTACTCTGTGTGTCTGTGAGTGTGTGTGGAGGTCCACAGAGGGATGAGATCCTCTTTTCTCCTCTGATTACAGTCTCAATGGTATCCGTTTTCCTCTTACCGCAGGACTAGCCAGCCAGTTCCTGTGCCAACAGTGGATTAAGCATAACTAATAAGTCTCACTGGACTATTCCTTTCCATTGTCCATTGTAAGAATGTTAATGTTACAGTGTTCGATTTGGACTAGACTGGGATCTTCCTCTAAGATGTTTTCTAATGCACCATAACGCATTCAGCAAGTAATTCTGCACCCTAAAAATCATTAAGTATTTATAATTAGATTAAAAGCAAACAACAAATACATTGTGAGCTCAATAAAATAAAAATTAAATGATAAAATACAACAGAAATAATAAAAGGCTTGAGAAGCCACAGGAAACCTGTACCTAAAGAGCAGACTGAAGCGTAATAAAACAGGGCAGAAAGGTTATTGAAGAAGACTTCACGCACCAATGGTATATCCTCGCTTGAGCTCTCCACGTCGAGGACTACGAGCTTTCTGGATGTTGGTGGTATTGATCTCCTTTTCTTCACTTATGGCTGATCTGGCCACATTCTGTATGAGGGGAGACGCCAGCAGGTCTTTGACGAGAGAACCAGCATAACCCTCATCAGGGATGTCCACTGACTGAGACTTCTTCTTCAACCTAGAATAAACAAAGGAAAATAATATGCATTCAATTTAAAAAACTATTTTTGCAATAAATCTTTTCATTTATTTTTTATACATTTTAAAATAAATTTATTATTTTGTTTTATTTACTATTGTTTTATTTTAATTAATTCTTCACCATTTTGTGTCATTTATTTTATCAATACGTTATTATATGATTATTTTATTATTTTATTTTATTCACTATTTTTATTCTTTAATTTTCTTTTCTTTTATTATTATTGTATTCTTTTATTTTATTATATTCTTTTATTATCCTTTTTTATTCTTTTATTTTTATTCCTACATTTTATTTTATTCTCTAATTTTATTTTATTTTTTATATTTTATTTTACACAAACACTACCATTTACAAGTCTGGGGTACTGGGGATAAATCCTGAAAAGTTTATTTTATTTTATTACTTTATTCACCATTATTTTATTATAGTATTTTATTTTATTTTTATTTTATTTATCATTTAATTTTATTTCATTTTATTATATTTACTTTTTTTTATTTTATATTCTTTTATTTTATTATTACTTAATTTTATTATTATTATAATTATTATTGTATTATATTATTTTATTTTATTTACAATTTTTATTTTATTTTATTTTTTATTATATTCTTTTTTTATTTAATTTAATTTCATTTAATTTTATGTTGTTTTATTTTACACAAATACTACCATTTAAAAGTCTGGGATACTTAAAACAAATCTTTCTAAAATAAATCCAGAAAAAGTTTAGTTTAATTTAATTTTATTTTATTTTATTACTTCATTTACTATTATTTTATTACAGTATTTTACTTATTTACTATAATTTTATTCTATTTTATTATTTTATTACATTCTTTATTTTATTGTATTATATTCTTTTATTTTATATTTTATCGTGACTTTATTATATAATATATTTTTTACTATTTTTATTTTATTCTATTATTTTATTCTATGCTTTTTTTCTTTAATTTAATTTTATTCTTTGATAATATTATTTTATTTAATTTTATGTTGTTTTATTTTACACAAACACTACTATTTAAAAGTCTGGGGTACTTTAAAAAAACTCTTATTAAAATAAATCCTTAAAAGTTCATTTTATTTTATTTTATTACTTTATTTTAATACATTATTTTCTTTTCTATTATTTTATTATTTTTATTTTATGCTGTTTTTTATTTTTCATTTATTAAAATAAATCCTTAAAAGTTTATTTTATTTTATTACTTAATTTACTATTATTTTATTACAGTATTTTATTTTATTCTATTTTATTATTTTATTTGCTGTTGTTTTATTTTACACAATCTCTACCATTTAAAAGTCTAGGGTACTATTTTTTAATTCAAAATCTATTTTTTCCAGATGTTTTAATGTCTCTATACAAACACAGCATCTATAGCACCAAGCATTTTTCCTGGAATACCACACAAAGTCAATACATATTGCATTCTGCTTAATTTGCAGAGTGCTTAAAAGTAGCATTCCGTAAACATTTTTAGTGAATTTGTCCCTGACAGTTCTTTTAGAGACGCTGCAGTAAAGCAGGAAGCCGACAACCAATGCCTACAGACAGCACAAATGATAGAGACAGACAGGCAGCCCTGTCCAGATGAAGTGACCTAGATTAAGAGAGAACCATCTAAAGACACACACTCACTCATTCACCCGAGCAATGAGCTCAAGACACACAACTCCAGGACAACAGAAAGCATAATACTGCTAAGATGACTTTATAGGTCCTTTTAGTTCAACTTTGATATCAATATTGAGATGCGTCATGGAAATGTCAATAAACACTTACAAACTAAAGCAGATCGCTAAAGGATGTTGCTGTTGACACTAGTGAAGGTGGCTTTATTCTCATGGCTATATCAGGCTTCATTCTTACGGCTAGATCACCTGCTTTTATTGGCCCAGGGAGACATTAAAACGCCATAAATCTGTGCTGAACTTATCAGCTAATGGACTCGCTTTCATTTACAACAGGCAATTGTCACGGTAAACGTGAAACTGCTCACCAGAAGCCTTTTACATGTCAACAGCATTCAAGCTTTATCTAAGAGTTTATCAACACACCCAGGTAACCATTCATCTGCTGAAAGACCTACTGCTGTATTTGGTGCAAGAACTTCCAATACAAACTAAAGAAACTGTGCACAGCTACCTTACATGGAAAATATCCTGAAAGCATCATTTCAGAATTCCTATATACTGATTTACACCTTTCCTGGTATTTGAGGTTTTACATCAACTGCATACTAAAAACTTGAGAGATGAAGTCACAGTTTTGTAAATTTCCTAATATTTCCCAGCTTTTCCATGATCATGAGAATGTTCTTACTCTCAGGAGTCCTTGATCAATATTTTACAGTCAAGCATTACAATACCATATGTAAATTAGCTGATTAAAATGGCTGGTAATCTTAAAATAAAAAAATAAAAATAAATAAATAAAAAATAAATAAATAAAAATATGTTTGGATGGAAGAAATAAAAGAAACAAAAATAAGAAAATAAGATAATAGAAAAAGAAAAGAAAAAATATAAGATACAATTAAATAAATAATTACAAACAAAATCAAATTTAAAAAAAAATCAGAAAAAACAAAATAAGAAAATATAATAAACAAAATATTAAACAAAATATTAAATAAAACATTATGCAAAAATAAAATACAAAATAAGAAATAAGACATAAGAAAAAAAAAAGAAAAAAAAGGAAAAAAAAATAATAATAAAATAATAAATAAAATAAAAATGTGGATGTTTGGATGGAAGAAATAAAATAAAAATAAAAAATAAAAATAAGAAAATAAAATAAGATAAAATAAAAATTAACTAAGAAATAAGTAATATAAGATAGAAAAATGAAATAAGAAAAAAATAAAAGAAAATATTAGAAATAAAACATTTTAAAAGTATTAAATAAAAAAATAAAATAAGAAATCAGCATTAAATAAAAATAAATATATATGAAAAAAAAAAAAAAAAAAAATCACAAAACAGTTCACGTAATTCGAAAAAGGAATATTTAGCAAAACTGCAATGAAAACAGTAGCTGCGTTTCCATTACCCTTCAAACTGCACAAATTAAAATTGCGAATTAAAAATGTGCCCAGTGGAAACAAAAACTCATATATATATATATATATATATATATTAGTGGTGGGCATAGATTAATTTTTTTAATCTAGATTAATCTAGATTAAATCTTGAAATTAATCTAGATTAATCTAGATTAAAATGGCTAATTTGAATTCTGCTGAAGGCATTCAGAATATGTGTGCTACCCAAATAATGACTAAAAGTAAGTCTTTGAGAACCGGTTTCTCAAGCCAGGTGGCGCGTTAGACCAGGTGCTCATCTCCTGCTTCCAAAAAATGCATTACAAACTGCTTGACAATTGCATTTACAAAACAATTAACTATACAAACTTGTGTAACCAAGTACTTCTGCGCAAAAGGCTGTACGACGTGCACGTTCAAGTAAAAAACACAGGCGCGCGGGTATGGATAGCCTTTCTGCGTGCATAGTCTTCCAATAAACTGCGTTGCTTTTAGAAGCGTCAATTCAGTTGTTGCATATAGTTAAATGTCTTTATTTCGGGATTATCAAAGTAAATTATAACTCAAATTTGAGATTTTACTGGGGCACAGCAGATTTTCACTGGGGCACGTGCCCCAGTAAAAAGGGTCTAGCAACGCACGCACCTGCCCTGAAGCGGCTTCATAACTGCATCCATGTCTGCGCGTCTCATTTGTGGTCATTTCACAGAAGTTGAAGACTTGTTCTCGCCCCCTACAGTGCAATTCAACTACATATACGTCATCCGCGCTAAAATATCAAGGTGAAAGTCATCATATCTTACGTAGTTTAGACTCAGCTCCCAACCCAACTTTAAGAATAGATTAACGGCGATATTTTTTTTATCGCGCGATATGAGTCTCACGTTAACGCAGCACGTTAACGCCGATAACGGCCCACCACTAATATATATATATATATATATATATATATATATATATATATATATATCGCAAAACAGTTATTTTTTTTTAAATAAATAAAAGATAAAATAATAAAATAAAATAAATATAAAATTAAAAATTAAATAGAATAAAGAAAAAACTAAATAAAATAAAAAATACAATTAAATAAAACACGAAATAAAAAACAAAAAATAAATAAAAATTATAAATTAAATTAAGAAAATATAAAGTAAGAAAAAAAAAAAAAAACAGTAAATAAAATGAAAAAATAAAATAACATAAAAATAAAGTATTAAATAAAATAAAAAATTAAATAAGAAATAAAAAATAAAATAACCCCACAACCAAAATAAAATTCAAAGAGTCCAATACAATACTTTCCATTACGTGTCTGTCACGATGTGCAGGGGAGACGAGGAGCCAGGAGAACAAACGCAGGAGAAGGAAATCCAATAAACACTATTTATTTACAAAACAAACAGGGAACAAAACCATTACAAAACAAAACCAGAGGAGCAGAACAAACACCATGAGACGTTATCGACTGACATTGAAACTGAGGAAACAAACAACTTAAATAGGAGTGGCAGGGGGTGTAGCAAATTACAGACAGGTGAACAAAATCAAAGCTAATACGGACAAACCAAATGACACAGAGTAACAGGGGAAGACAAAGGGAAAAACCAACTGAAGTTCAAGTGAGGGGGGGGGAAACACTAGGAAACACTGAACAGAACAGGCACAATCCTGACATTACCCCCCCCCCCTCCCCCGAAGGCGCGTCTCGCGCCTAATAACATCCATAGGGGAGGGAGGGTGGGCGCCCTGGAGACCGCTAGGTAGGGACTCAGGGGACACAGGATATTGGGGTGGTCTCCAGGGCGGATCTGGGAGCTCAGGGGGCCATGGCCGGGTAACCAGTCCAGGAGGCCACGGTGGGTCTGGGAGCTCAGGGGGCCATGGCCGGGTAACCAGTCCAGGAGGCCACGGTGGGTCTGGGAGCTCAGGGGGCCATGGCCGGGTAAACAGTCCAGGTGGCCATGGCGGATCTGGGGGCTCAGGAAGTCATGGCCGAGTAAACAGTCCAGGCGGCCATGGCGGATCTGGGGGCTCAGGAAGCCATGGCCGGGTAAACAGTCCAGTTGGCTATGGCCGGGTCAATAGTCCAGGTGGCCATGGCTGATCAGGGGAGTAGCCCCCCCCCCAAAATTTTCTTGGGGGAACCTAGGGCATCGTCCACCCAGGAGAGCATGGAAGGGCGCGCAGGAGAGAGCTCCGGCTCTGGAGGGCGCGCAGGAGAGAGCTCCGGCTCTGGAGGGCGCGCAGGAGAGAGCTCCGGCTCTGGAGGGCGCGCAGGAGGATGCGCTGGAGGAGGCGTCGGCTCTGGAGGGCGCTCTTGAGGAGCGTGCTCTGAACGGCGCTCTAGACGGCGCTCGGGGCAGGCAGGCTCTGGAGGGCTGGACGACCCCAGCGGAGACTCTGGAAGGCTGGGCGTCTCCAGCGGAGACTTGGGGAGAGCAGGCTCTGGGCGAGCGGTCACTGGAGGGCGCTCAGGCGGCGCGGTCACTGGAGGGCTGGGCGGAACCAGCGGAGACTCTGGAAGGCTGGGCGGAACCAGCGGAGACTCTGGAAGGCTGGGCGGAACCAGCGGAGACTCAGGCTTGGTGGCCATCTTGGCCGGGGATTCAGGCTCGGCGACCATCTTGGCCGGGAACTCAGCAACGGCGGCCATCTTGGCCGGGGACTCAGGCTTGGCGGCCATCTTGGCCGGGGACTCAGGAACGATGGCCATCTTGGCCGGGGACTCAGGAATGACGGCCATCTTGGCCGGGGACTCAGGAACGACGGCCATCTTGGCCGGGGACTCAGGAACGGCGGCCATCTTGGCCGGGGACTCAGGAACGGCGGCCATCTTGGCCGGGGACTCAGGCTTGACGGCAGCCATCTTGGCCGGGGACTCAGGCTTGACGGCAGCCATCTTGGCCGGGAACTCAGGAACTGCAGCCATCTTGGCCGGGAACTCAGGAACGGCAGCCATCTTGGCCGGGAACTCAGGAACGGCAGCCATCTTGGCTGGGAACTCAGGAACGGCAGCCATCTTGGGTGCAGACTCTGACATGGAAGCCATCTTGCCTGCAGACTCTGGTGTGGCAGCCATCTTGAGGGCTGCTAGTAACATGGTGGCCATCTTGTGAGCTGGCGCTGGCTCGGCGGCTGACAGGCTTGATAGCGGAGAGGAAGCCTGAGGTACTGGGCGGAGGACCATCGTGGAGCTTAGGAGAACTTGGGGACACGTGGGAGGCAAGGAGGGAGTGAGGTCGCTAGAGTGATATGCGGAGAGTTTTGGCTTTTGGTGAGATGGGGTGACTGCATGCCTCCAGATGGGAGGAGGATTACCATCCTCCACCTCAACTTGGAAATTGGAACCACATAAATCGAGAACAAAGTTGACAAAATCTGCTTCGGGACGATAGCAATCATTAGGAGTAATCTTTTGAAACAAAAAATCATCTTTGAGTCCCATCTGGAAGCATGCGTTTATCATTTTGTCACTCCATCTCACCAGATGGTAAACACTCAAAAACTCCTCCACATATTCCTCCAGCGAACGCTCACCTTGTTGAATGTTCAGGAGGAGGTCCTCAGCCCAGGTCATGTTGTTCGGGTCAGTCGATCTGTCACGATGTGCAGGGGAGACGAGGAGCCAGGAGAACAAACGCAGGAGAAGGAAATCCAATAAACACATTTATTTACAAAACAAACAGGGAACAAAACCATTACAAAACAAAACCCGAGGAGCAGAACAAACACCATGAGACGTTATCGACTGACATTGAAACTGAGGATACAAACAACTTAAATAGGAGTGGCAGGGGGTGTAGCAAATTACAGACAGGTGAACAAAATCAAAGCTAATAGGGACAAACCAAATGACACAGAGTAACAGGGGAAGACAAAGGGAAAAACCAACTGAAGTTCAAGTGAGGGGGGGGAAACACTAGGAAACACTGAACAGAACAGGCACAATCCTGACAGTGTCATTTTAAGGTTAAGTTACAAAAGATTATTATAGCGTGCAAAGCTAAAATTTATCATTCATAATACATCTGCATCAGCGTGGAACATGTTTAACGAGGGGAAAGGCAGCATTAATAAAGATTATGACAGATTTTAAGCTGCTCAAACTCCTGCTGACTAAAACTCCTTAAATATTACATAACAGCGGCAGGTGTTAAATCGATACCCTATGGGTGCTGATCTTATTAGACAGTAAAATATTAACCAACATTAATCTCAGAGTTACTATTCAGATTTATACCTAAATGTCTTGTACCTATAAAGGATGACTGAAAGATTTTTCAAATATTTCCCCATTGAAAAAAAAAACTAAGGGATTTGCAGTAAGCAACATCATAAAAATCACAGAGAAGACCTTAGCAATCTCAAAGGAACTCTCTGGCATTACAATGCAATACAATGTCAACAAAAGACAACAGATGCAAAGTAGATGTACATTTTTGTAATGAAATTGTTAAATCTGGCAGTTAGCTTGTAATTGCACAGACCTGATGATAATATGAGGAATATTAAAATATTCACACTTTGTGCCTTTGTCGAACTGAGATTCTGACATCAAAGTCTAGAACTGGGTCACTGTTGAATATATTGTACAAAAACAAACACTAACAAAAAGAAAAGGACTACTGGGGAGACGTCTGTTTTCACAAAGCCAAGACGGAAATACACAGTTGAATCTAAAATAAAGATTTCTGCAACAAATAAGATCTGAAGTGCTGCCATAAATAGAGAGATTGTAACTGAACTGTTTATGCAGCAATTGATTTGCATGACTTGGCTTTCTATTACTTTTTTCCATGTGCGATGGCAATTTTAGATGCACATTCATCATGACATCCTTAGAACTTAGACTCTTTTAATGAGGCTGTAGTACTGCTGTACTAAAGCAGTATTTGTTTCTTAAAGAAGTGGTGATGAGTCATGACCCAAAAATTGCCAACCTGTTCTGATAAGGTCATGTTCATCAGGGGAAATTAAAATAAAATAAAATAAAATAAAATAATGAATAGTAAAAAAAAATTAAAGTAAATTAAAAAAAAAATATTTTATTTTATTGTGTAATTTTTATTTTATTTTCTACTTTATATATATATATATAAAATATAAAATAAAATATAAAATAAAAATTACACAATAAAATAAAATATAACAAAATAAATAAAATGAAAAAATAAATTATATAATAAAGATAATTCTAAAATTATAAATTAAATTAATAAAGATAATTCTATTTTAAATAAATCAAATAAGAATTTTTAAATAAAAATAAAATATAATACAAAATAAAATAAAACTAAACAAAATATAAAATAAGTTAAAAATAAGATAAAAAATATAATATAAAAATAAAAATAAAATAAAAAATACAATAAGATAAAATAAAATATAAAAATAAGAAAATAAAATAAGATCAAATAAAAAAAGTTAAGATAACATAAAAAAATAAAAATAAGAAATAAAATAATATAAAAATTAAGATAAAAAAATTCTTATTTAAAAAATTAAGAAAATAAAAAATGTAAAATAAGATTAAACAAAAATAAAATAAATAAGAAAATAAATTTACTATATACATGAGAACTTCCAGAGGAAACCAAATGCATGGCTAAATTGCATAGATAAGAAAAGAGGGGAAAATTCTCTTTCTTTTCACCAACTAATTTTCATGCCTTTCTTATCATCAGAGATTGAAACTGGACTTTTCATTTTTACAGCATGAAATTAAAAAGTAATCGGAGAGGCACAACAATCTTTAAAATACTTAAAATTTTTGTTTTATTTCTATTTTGGCCCATAGTTTGCATCAGTCACTCATTATTTGTAATAAAATCTCATCCGAATGCTAAGAAATTCTTTGATTATTCAGTCATATGTAAATATCACCAGACGAAAAGCAGACCTCAAAATATGCAGAATTTAACAAGGCAAGGAAAAAGATATTCAGCATTTCTATTAAAAGCCAGCAGAGACACTAAGACAGAAACCAGAGACCAATCTATTTTTCTGAGAGGTTATTTTGGCCAACCTGTCAAACACAATTCAGATTATTAAAAATGTGCCCTTCAGTTAAAAAACAAAAACAAAAAAACATGACCTTCTCAGATTGTATTCAAGAGTGGCATTTCTCTTGAGATTTGGATGTAATATTAAATGATTTAATATGCTGCAATCAAATGCATATTATTTGCATATATTATTTTTTTGCAATTTCAATATGACTATAAATTGCATTGTTGGATTCAATGTTTATCTCCCCCCTCATCACTCTTGTAACATCTGCCAAGGACTCCAGGCTTATTACGCAAGCACTTGAGTTTCTAGTACAGGCTGCATAATCCACTCTAAGAAAAGTACTTTGTGTTCCTTCATGCTCTCATAGACAGACACTCTTGTTATTGCAAAGTTTCCTGCCTTTCTGTAAAAACACAGACAAGTCAAACTAAATTAAGCAAGGTGGGAGATCTATAACTCTCCAAACGACTATCTAATGGATGAACCACTCCAGGAATAAAAAGATTTGTTACCAATTAAGGAGGGCCTAAAGGCAATTTGTCAGTCACAGTAATTTTTCACAGTTTCACTGGTGACACTAAGGAAATGAAAGTTCCCCTATAAACACTTTTTAAGGTGATATTTAAAGAACCCCAGGGTCTTCTTTCACTTTACAGATCTTTTGCTTAGAGAAAGTTTTAAAGGCTTCCTGAAAAACATAAGACACACTTTCCTTAAGAAGTGCTGTGAATTAGTCGAGTGCTCATTGTTTGTGCGGGTGAAGCGCTGTGGTTAGGCGTCTCTGCACAGCCACAAACTGTGTGCACCTCGGTGTTTATGTTTATAGGATATGCACTACATAGGCTTCACATCAACATGTCCTACTATTGCCTTCCTAAAACACTTTTTTTTGCCCTCTTGCATAATTCAGATGGGACTGCAGGTTTCATTTATCCTGGGGTGACCATATTCTGAGAATCCAAAAAGAGGACACCCTCCCCAGGATGCACCCCCGCCCCCCGTGCTCAATAATAGAAATCACACATTTATTTAAATTCTTATTTAAATTGATTTCCCTTTATTGGCAACAGACACATACTGCCCTCCAAAGGCAAAATGCAGTAACTATGCATTTGGTCAAAATCGAGGCTTAAAATGGACTTTATGAGAACTGTTTTGTCTTGTGGCAAAGTCTCCTGATCAATTTTGTCCCAAAGAAACGAGAGTGTTTCCGAGAAACAAGAGTGTCAACATGTTTGACTAGCTGGCCTAAAAACTTTAAAGGCATTTCTCTGTTTCAGTGTTGGTGTAGTTACTGCACTTTGCTTTTGGAGGCAGCATAGGTGCAGATGGTGCACGATCCCATTTATCACTACCACGAATGAACATCGGGTATTTTTTTTTTTGCAATTCGTCTGTGAAACTACATTTGCGTTTCGGCATGTCAGTGACACACAGCTCTTGCAGCGCAGCTCCTCGTTTGTTTTGTTTCGACAACTGGGTCTTTCACGTCATCAGACAGGTACCTCAGAATAATGCCGGTGGGCAGTGGCTGCATTTAAAATGTTGAATTAATGACGGTCAGTGAAATGAGGTAAAAAACCCGGACATTTTATGATATTTTACAAAATCCCCCCGGACATAATTTTATAGCCAAAAAGGAGGACATGTCCGGGTAAAAGAGGACGTATGGTCACCCTAATTTATCCCGTAAGAAATGGCTTTTATCTTACAACACTGTATCTGTGGAGAATGCATAGCATCGCTTCTACCGGTTATAGTCTTTGCTGTAAAACTTACTGCTGTTAAAGAGGACATCAGATACCCATTTTCCACAAGGTGGTATGATTTTTTTTTTTTTAGGATCTTCATGAAACGTCTGCAACACACTTAGTTTAAAAATGGAATTTTGACTTTATAAAAACTGCCTCTATAACAGATTAGTGGCATATAAATAGTGCTAATGTCATTATATAATGTAATATTTTTAAGTTCTAGGATTTTTTTTTTATATATAACACAGCTATGTCATAATTATTCAACCCCTATTCAACATTGCTGTTTTTAGTCACTTATTTGTATGGTGAGAAAGAATATTGTCTTAAAACACAAGTAAACCTTTAGAAACTCTATTAGAAAACAGAATTAGCTTGAGCTAGCCCGTGCATGTGCTGGAGTTTGAGTAGCTAATATGACAAAGTCAACAGAGCTCTCACAAAAACTATAAAGAAATAGTTTTATTATATAAGAAAGGCAATATGAAGATTTAAGACATTAAAAGTTCCTAGAGACACAGCTGGAAGCCTTATTCCTTAGATTAAAATATGTTACCAGAAAACATTTGAGGGTGTTAGAAAAAAAAAAAAGCCCCAAATCATAAAATGTTTGACCAGGAACTGTGGAAAAACCTGCAATGTACAGAATAAGACTTTCAAGATGACCCAATGAAAGGTGGAAAAACATTTTAATGCAGAGTATAAGATGAACACCAGACAAGTATGGCTTTCATGTTGGGGCATCTTGCTGAATGCTCTTGACCAAGAAGAACATAAAACACTGACTTGAATAAATTCATTTAGATAGTATTCTTCCCTCATCAACCATAAGTAAGATGGATGGAAAAGCCAAATCGTTCATCCGAAAGTGGTTGGGGCTGCCACGGTGCCTATCCGAAACTGGTCTCTTTGGAAAAAACATGCTGCAGCTGCCACTGCAGTCCATACAGCTGGGCTACATGCAAGAAAAGACCAGGTTGGTTCTCGAGCTGAGGGAGTCCCCAGATGAGTCAGTAAGGAACACAAATGCCAAGGTTCCTACTGGCCGTAAGTGGAATGCCCAAACCGAGGTCGATCAAGCTGTCAGTCGGCTACAACACCAGGAGATCATGGGTAGAGTTCAGGCAGGAAGAGCGGGGCTAGGATGGGGAGAGATGCCACGCTTTTGGTCCAAGGCCAGTCGCAAGCAAAGGAAGGAGATGATGGTAGCAGAGGTGACAAGGATGGAGGAGGACCGCTACAAAATCAAGGCTGTGTCGCAGGGTCGACAAGGAAGCTGGACAACCTGGGAGGGAATCATGAACCGAAACATCAGTTGGTCAGACGTGTGGAAGATCCCACAGGCAAGAATTAGCTTCCTTATTCGTTCAACCTACGACACGCTTCCCTGCCCTCGGAACCTCCACCAGTGGTTCGGGAATGAAGAATCCTGCGCACTCTGCAATGCCCCCAACGCAAGTCTCCAGCACATCTTGGCAGGCTGCAAGATCGCTCTCTCACAGGGACGCTACCGCTGGCGCCACGACCAGGTCCTGAGAAAGCTAGCCGAAGTACTGGAGGAGTGTTGACAGGGTAGCAAACAACCACCATCAGCAGAGGACCCCACCATCTTTGTGTCGGAAGGAGGGGTAAGGAGAAGCACTAGGTCAAGAGAAACAGCAAGGCTCTTCTCCTCTAACCAGGAGTGGAACATGAGGGTTGACCTGGACAGGCAGCTCCGGTTCCCCACAGAGATAACCACCACATCTCTCCGGCCAGACATAGTGGTGTGGTCAACCAAGGTAAGATCGGTGCACCTCATTGAGCTCACTGTACCACTGGAGGAGGGGATTGAGGCCGCCTTTGAACGGAAGAAGGCCAAGTACTCAGAGCTCGCTGTTGAGTGCCGGGAGGCTGGCTGGAAGACTACCACCAACCCAGTGGAGGTCGGATGCCGAGGCTTCCTGGGGTTGTCAACCATACGCCTCTTGAGGGAAGCAGGAGTGACCGGAGGGAGGCTAAGGAGGGCAACAAAGGATCTGGCAGAGGAGGCAGAGAAAGGTAGCTTTTGGCTCTGGCTGAGGAGGAAAGATAGGTATTGGGGGAAGAACACCTAACCCCAAACAACAGTTGCAGGGATTACAGCTATCAGCTGCAGGGGGTGACAGGGAGACGTCCCTGTCACTACTCCGCCACCAGGAGACGTTCCAGAATTAAAGGAGCGAAACGTTGGTGAATGGTGGTTTCTGGCTGATGACCCTGCAGCTGACCCATGGGCACTGGAGGAGGTGCGACAGGCAGCAATGCCCAGCAGGTGATAACATCTTCCTGTGCAGTTACTAGAACTCCAGAGGTCTGTTTTATGGAGTGATGTGACCAAACTGGAATTTTTGGACCCATAGATCAGCGGTATGTCTGGTGCAAAAAAAGGCAAAACTTATGAACAGAAGAACAGCAACTCCATGGTCAAACATTGAGGTGGACCAATGTTCTACTGTTGCAGTAAGTGGAAATCAGAACTGTATGAAGGACATATTTGAGGAAGTGTTTTGTGACACCTTTGGTGCAAAGACTGAAGCTAATGATCAATGGACTTTCCTGAAGAACAATCATCCCAAAGTATACATCCAAATCTACTTCTGCTTGGTTCAGGGATCAGTCATAGAATGTTCTTGAGTGGCCTGTTCAGTCTCCAGATTTAATTCTCATTGAAAATATTTGGTTAATTTGAAGAAGTAAAAGTAAAAACCTAAGTTTATCAGTGATCTAAAAGCTTTTTCAGGTGAGGAATGGGAAAAGATTTCAGTAGAGTGGTGACAGAAACTTCTAAGCACTTCCATACAGTGTTTATTAAGATTCTGCACCAAATTTGACTTTTGGGGGTTGAATAATTTTGAACATGAATGTTTAGAGCCAACTTTTTTTTTTTTTTTTCATTATTTATCAACTTATATGTTCTCAGAATTACTCAAATGTATATTAATAAACTCTCTTTAATACAGTACTGAAGCCTTTGTTGAATTGTTTTCACAAAATTTTGTCCTCTGCAGCAAAAAGTCTGGCAGGGCAAGGGGGTTGAATCATTTCGATTGCAACTGTATATTTGTGGCATTTTTGTATAATGACCACCGGAAATTATCGGATCAGCCTGGATCAAGGAAAGCTGCAAGCCAGACTCAAACTTGTGTTGCCCACATGAGCACCTCGGTTATATGGCAACAGTACATTAAATAATATTTTTAAATTAAACAAAAAAACATGTTGTTAGGATGTGCTTTTTAATGGAATTAAAAATGATTACTAAATTAAATACTCAATCTTTAGCATGTTTCCTGTTGCTAACAGTTGTTCTTTCCCCTGAACCAAACACCCGTAACCAAATATACAGTAACAGATGGTTTTGTTCCGATCTCAACAGACAGTATGCCTTCAGTTAATCAGGTGAAGCTGAAACAGCTTTCAGCTTGATTTAGATTAGTGATTAGTTAAACCTGCCACTGCGATCCTTGTTCACCTGGACTAAGAAAGCTGTAAACCAATACCTTTCTTTTCCAGCCTTACGTCATGTACTTGCGTAGTTACTCCATTAGCCGGGACAAATCCTGAGATGAGGCTCGATAATACTGCCGTTAGGAGAACCTTTCAAAAGGAGCATTTCTATTGAACTCTTAAAATCTTGCATTCGCCTATTCCTGTCAGAAACACACTTTTGACTATATAAATCAACAGGAAGCTATGATGTATATACTTTTTCCAAGCAATTCATCAGTTTCTTGCAGACAGAACAGCCTGGTAGTGCTAGAGGTAAAAATAACTCTAAACCTCAAAGGACCTTCCAAACATCCTGAAATGCTGCTGAAAAAGGCATGAATGCTTTTTGACTGGCACAAAGGAAGAAAAACTAACAATATATAAATAAAACAGGCCCTTTAACATTCCCAAAAAGCAGTCATCAATAAAACAGAAATGGAGTCGGTCCTCTTTAATGCAATTGGGCTGACCATTAGAGCACGTCTGGAAGCCTTGAGGAGAATATTTCATCCTCAGAATACTGGAATGGAAAGTGCATATGGAGGAATCCAGATTATGGCATCCATCAAGCGGGATGACAGCTGTGCGGTGGGATGGGGTGGGCCGGGGGGGGGGTGAGGTTTGTGTTAGGGGTTAGAGAGGATTATGTAATCCTCTTGAGATTTTTACGCCTGAACCTCCTAATGATGCATCACAGGGCTAAAGCAAAAATTCAAGAGCCCTACTTATGTTTCAGCAATGCCTTGTGAAAAGCCTGCATTTATTAGAATCCAGGATTGCTTTCACCTGGGGTCTATGCCATTTAAATGATAATGCAGACTTATCTCTTGTGGGTTGCTTCCAGAGTGTGATTCTCATCACAAAAGTTCACTATTAGAGAACTCACCATCCTGCTCTGCCTCGCACTTCATCTCTTAGAGTGATCTGCTTTTTTGTGTGTGCCTTAGGCATAGTGTCTTTTCACTGAATGCTTAAAAGGATTGTTCATCCAAAAATGAAAAATTATGTTATTAATTACTCATGTTGTTCCAAACCTGCAAGACAGTCACACAGTCACATATACGAGATGTTCAAGGCTCAGGAAGGTAGCAAATATAAAGTAAAATAGTCCACGTGACATCAGTGCTTCAACCGCAATGTTATGAAGCTACTAGAATACTTTTTGTATGCGTGTGACGCAGATGCAGGAGCCAGCATTAGAACCTGGATGGGCTGTTTCTTGTTTGTGAATGCACATCAAAGACTGACACAGAAAAGAAGAAATAGTTTAACAAAGTATTTTTGTGCACAAAGCAAACAAAAATAATTCTCATAGCTTCATCAAATTTAATGGGAACCACAGATGTCACATGGACTATTTTAATGATGTCTTTACTAGCTTTTTGGGCATTAAACATGGTAGTTGTGAGGCTGTCTGCAGGGTCAGAAAGCTCTCAGATTTCATAAAAAATATCTTAATTTGTGTTTAGAAGATGAGCGAAGGTCTTACGAGTTTGGAACGACATGAGGTTGAGTAATTAAATGACAGAAATTTTTTTTTTTGGGTGAACTATCCGTTTAAGTCATGCAGTCATACTGATGCATCAAATAGAAAGACCACCAGCCATTGTAATCAAATGACCACTGCTGCCACATCCATCAGAAAATATTTTGAACTACACATTAAACATGACATTTGCATCGTTTAGATGCATGCAATGAATGGTCCAGTAGCATCGTGCAATCTGACATGTTTCTTGTTCAGGACACGACAAGATTTTATGAGTCAAAACCACGTGATCTGACAATCGTAATTAAAAGAAAAATTGTGTAGTCTGACCGGGGCTTAACCAATGGACCATTGGATCTTGTTGCAGAGCATAGGAAATGTTATGGGCATTCTGAAATACCCCATCATTGTCTGTCATTAAGTATTAGTGTATAATTGCCTCTTAGAACAGTCTTACACGACTGCATTCCCAAACAGCAAGCATCCACCTCTGAAAGCAATGACTGCATTTACTGCCTTTCGTCTGCACAGTTTATTATACAGTTGATGCTCCAGAAGGAAACACAACACATTAAGAGCCGGGGGTGAAAACTTTTTGGATTTAAAGAACAGGGTAAATTTAACTTATTTTGTCTTCTGGGAAACATGCAAGCATCTTCTGTAGCTTCTGAAGGGCAGTACTAAATGAAAAAATATGATATCTTTATTCTGTTCAAAAGTTTACACCCCTGGCTCTTAACGCATCGTTTTTCCTTCTGGAGCATCAGTGAGCATTTGAACCTTCTGTAATAGTTGCATATGAGTCCATTAGTTGTCCTCAGTGTGAAAAGATGGATCTCAAAGTCATACAGTCATTGTTGGAAACGGTTCAAATACACAAAAATGCTGAAAAACCTAAGAATTTGTGGGACCTGAAGGATTTTTCTCAAGAACAGTGAGCAGTTATTCAGGACAATCAAGGCACTCATAAACAACTATTACTAAACAAAACAAAAACACAGCTGTGGATCATTTAGGTAACAAGGCAGTGTTAAGAATCAAGTGTACGATTACTTTTGAACAGATGATTTTTATAAATTCAATAAATTATTGTCTCTTGTGGGCTATATGTAAACGTCTTTTTTGTGAAATATTATTGTGACAGTGATATTTGTCCCGCCCCTTCTTCACTGTGATTGGACGGCTGGATAAAAGTGATATTGATGAGCGCTGAGTATCAGTCAAAGTTTAACATTTTGGTGACCAGAAAGAAAGTTCAAGTTCTCTGGCAAGTAAAGTTTTATTAATGTACAATGTCCCTGTCAACTAAATAGAAAAATAATAATTAAAAAAATAAATAAATAAATAAATAAATAAACAAACAAAACAAAACTCATGGTATTTTTAAATACACGCCAATAAATATGCTAGCTCCAGGCGGCTTTTCCTCTTTTGTATTTGCATACAAATCAATTTGCAAATGCATGATTCATCTTTGCACCTAATAATCACAACGAAAAAAAAGATTGCTATGCAGTTGCAGGACTAGTGTTTTGAAGACACATTTAACCCCCAAGTACAGTATGTGCAACAGTAATAGTCATGCATGGTCCAAAATAGCACTGATAACAGAGATAAACAAACAAAAACAATGCATGTAAAAACACTGTTAACCACTATTGTGTACTGACCTCTTTGTGCTGAACATTCTGACTCCTTGTTATCCTGTGTTGGATGGGTGACACAATGACAGCGATAGGCCAGCTCTATGGAGTGGACCTGTAGGGGGAGAGTATGGTTACAGGGTGAGGTTCAATCACCATCTCATGGTATCAGGTTTAAAAAAAAATCCAAGAACCAATAACCTCATCTCTGGAAGGGGTGTGACCTGTATGGCTTAGCAAATTACAGCTGACACTCACAATCCAACAGTCTTGAGCAAAATCTGAGAGAGCTTGTTAATTTCATCAACAGCCTACGTTTGTTTTCTCTCTGCTAACTTGCGACCAGATGGTGTTTACCAAGGAATTAGCTTGTAGATTTCCTGTCTACAGTCTAAGGTTATAACTTAACCACAGTGCAGAAGAAGACATGTAAATAAATAGTCACTTTTATAAAAAAAAAAAAAAAAAAAAGGCTCCAATAGTGGGTTCCCCAGAGAACCGTTCAGTGAATAGTTCTCCAAAAAAAAACAAAAAAAAACATGGTAAACCAAAAAGATGATAAAGTTTCATCATGTATCAGCTGATGCAAATGCAGAACCTTTATTTTAATAGCATTTTTAACTTTGCCTGATAACACTAGAGTTAACTTTGCTCCAACTCAATTATATTGTTAATAAGAAACCAAGAATCAGCTTTAACCTGCCCTGAAAGGTATTAAAATGCTAATGCATATAATTCCTGTTTTTCCATCGCTCTCTCTATTTAAATGCATGACACTAAATATATTAATATTATTTAAATATTTGCAGACACCTGCCATAGCACAGGTCTAATTTCAAAAGCAACAAAGCTGTGGACTAGCTAGGGTCCCTAAACTTCATGTGCTTGTCAAAATCTTTGTTAGCTAATTAGATCAGTGGCGGGATAAGACATATGTCAACTAGGGCTGCCCGTCCAAGCAGAGTGCATCAATAATGTACGAATAGGGCCTGTGTAAGAAGACATAGGCGCTGGTAAACCTTCTGCTATTCTACTAGCTTAACCACCAACCCATCTCAACCACGAAGTGTAGATAAAAATCACTGGTATTTTCAAGACTTTAACATGCCAAGCAAAAGGAGACGCGTTTAATTTCTTGGACGGGATGGGATTGGAAAAATATGAAAGCAGCAGCCTGTACACAATGGACAGCAGGATTAGAATGGCTTCTGGTCTTAATATTGATGAAAAGAAATGGGGACATTAACTGAAGACTATAATGGATAACTTTATGAATGGAAAATGGATTTTCCTTAATTGAGGATGACCTTCTGGCCATCTGGTTTCATTACAGTGAGCCAAAGCACGAAATGACAACGGTAATTGTTCTGCCTGCGATAAAAACAGAACCAGTGCACTATAATCAAATTGCCCAAGACCATGACTAAACACTGAGGATTTCAGGCTGATGCATATAAAAACAAATTCACTTTATTTCAATGCACGCATGAAGTCCATTATAATTTGCCTTCTGTAAATCTGATTTTTCCATGTTTAAGTGTTATGATCGTGTCCCCCGTGCACTAACCAACCCAGAAAATGTAAAAAAGGACAACCCAGTAACTTATTTTATATTATCGCTGCTTAATCTGCACATTTCCATCCATGGTGCTGTCATTTTGTTTTCGCAAGTGACAACGATGTACTAGTTCTAACACATGGCAAAAGTTCAAGCAAATCATCCTAACTGCTCTGTCATTGGCTGCACAGACGATGACAGAACACTATTTAGAGTCCCAGCCTCAGAGGAGATGAGAGAGAAGTGGATTTATTGATTTATTTACTGTATTTTATGCTGCCGCCACACAGACCTAATAAAAATATGCAATTTCTTTCCTCGGTGTTTACCTGACTGTTTTCGTTACTCCTGTGTTTAACATAAACTTATGTGTATTTGACAGTTTAAGCGCAAGAAGACATGAAAAAGAACTTAGTTTAGTATTCACATGCTGTGTGACAGAAAATCCTATACCAGAAGTTTAAACTACTATGGTTTAAAACTAGGGCTGTGCAATATATTGAAATTGAAATATCACAAATGTACATCGCTACAGCTTGCAATATTTAAGGCCATGAACAAGATACAAACAGAAAAACTCTTGCATTAATAACCTTTGAAGCTTAAATAAGAATCAGTGCATACTGAATTCAAAGAGTGAAAACTAAGCATGTTTTACCTTTTCTTTTTATTATTCAGTTCTGTAAATGTTAAATTACACTAATTTAACACTAATGTAAAATGACGTTTTTATGTAATGCTAGAGTAAAACACTACCGTTCACTTTCAGTTGTTGTTGTAGGGGTGCTTTCTTCTCAGAAAAAGTGAAACATGTATGCTTGTTAGTTATATTAGAATCAGAATCAGGAGGAGCTTTATTTGCCAAGTGTGCGCAAACACAAGGAATTTGTTGTGGTTTTACAGGAGTTCTTGATACATAAATACATACATATAAATAACCATATATGACACAAGATAGTTATAGAAGTTCACAAAACTGACTCAATAACAGCTGAGTAAAAGTTTATCTGAGCATGGGGCCTTTAAGCATTATCGTATCGCATATCGCATTTTCTTCAGTATTCCACAGCCCCATTTAAAATGCATGATTTCAGATGAAACGCATGAAACAGATGTTTTTTGGCAGAGTATCTGAGTTAGAAGCTGTAAAGGCACAGCCCTATTCTGGAAAAGGTGGCAGGAAGCAGCAGATAATTTGCATGTTTTTCATGTACGAAAACACCATGTTTCTGCTTCTACTCAAAATAGGCATTTTCAAAACGATAAAATAAATTATCTGTGGGGTATTTTGAGCTGAAACATCACAGACACATTCTGGTTTCACTTGAGATTTATATTACATATTGTAAAAAAGGGGCACAATATGTCTCCTTTAAACATGCTATTGCCTTCTTGTATTCTGAAGAGCTGCCTTACAGCTGAAGACATTAAAGTGATTTTGTAAGTGATGAATATTGCAACACTGTTATTTTACTGTTCATTTCTGTCAAGCTGCTTGGGCGACTGTATAAATAAATGTGACTTGACAAGGTATAAATACAAAGTACACACCTTTGCATTTGACTAATCTCTAGTCAGTAATGAGCCTCATTAATAAACATCTGGTCCATATATCACACAACAGCAGGGAACTGCCAAAGTTCAGCTCTCTAGATTGGAGAAATGTGGCCTCTGGGAGAGAATAACAAACAGTCATTACTTATAGATGCTCAATAAAGCCAATTACCCTGTGTATGGCAATTTCCATAACTAGTGAATTAAAAATTTTTTTTAAATATCAAAAAAACTGCAAAAGAAATTGGTCAAAACTGTGCTTAATCACAGCACAGTTTAGACAAAGTAAAAACAAGTCAATCTCTTTGGTAAATTATTTAAGTACGGATGTTGGGTTTATTCAAGGAGAGCAATGCTTATTATAGAAGTATATGCAAACTCACAGACATTTATGGATGAAGCATGCAGACCTCAAGTCTCTTCACTGCAAAAAAATAATATAGGGAAGAGTAGGATAAACTGTGCCACTTTACATTTTCCTCTAGGCGTGAAGAAATGATATAGAGGTACTGTAAACCTAACACGTCTAAAAATATTTCAGGGTGTTTGCTAAATAAAATGAATCACATTCCATATGCTGCCTTATTTTGCTGCACAAATACATAACCATGCTATGAATCTTTTAATAATCACAATATCTGAATGACAATAAAAGTATATCCAATAGCATTTCTTGCAAACATAATAATTAAGCATCTGGCACAGCGAAAAATACTTTACATATTAGTTAATAATTTTAATTTTAAAAGAACTTACATGGTTTTGTTTTGACATACTGATAATTCACAAACATGTACATGTCATGTACACTACCAGTCAAAAGTTTTTAAAGGAGAAAGAGGTCTCTTCTGCTCACCAAGCCTGCATTTATTTGATCCAAAGTACAGCAAACACAGAAAAAATATTTTTACTATTTAAAATACATTTTCTATTTGAATACATTTTAAAATGCAATTTATTCCTGTCTTTTATATCTTGTATTTTTTCAGAAATTATTCTAATATGCTGATTTGCTGTTCAAGAAACATTTTTCATTAATATTATCAATATTTAAAACAGTTGGGTACATTTTTCCTGATTCTTTGATTACTAGAAAAATCCAAAGATCAGAATTTATCTTAAATAAAAAGCTTTTGTAACATTACACACTATATCCTTCAAAAGCTTGGAGCCAGTATATATATATTTTTTTGGGGGGGGATATTTATATATATAAGAAATTATAGAAGATAAAACATTTTAGCAAGGTTACTAAAAAAGTCAAAAGTGACAATGAAAACATTGATAATGTTACAAAAGATTTCTATTTCAGATAAATGCTGTTCTTCTGAACTTTCCATTCATTAAAAATATCCAGAAATAAAATTCTACTCAACTGAAGGATCATGTGACTGGAGTAATGATGTTAAAAATTCAGCTTGAAATCACAAGAATAAATTACATTTTATATATATATATATATATATATATATATATATATATAAAGGAAATAGTTCAAATAGTAAAAATATTTCAAAATGTTTGTTTTTGCAGTACTTTGAATCAGATAAATGCAGGCTTAAATGAGCAAAAGAGACTTAAAAATAATTCTTACAGTTCAAAAACATTTGACTGGTAGTGTATGCAAAATATTTTAAGACCTGAATACCTTTGAGCTGACATAAAACTCATATTACCAGCTTTTACATGTGAAATTTTCACTTTCACATGTAAAAATTAAAATGATTATTTTCACTTTTCTAATGTGCATGTATCAAATCACAAAGCTGTAAATGATGGCCACTTTCTAAATACACATGACGAAAAACATACGAATTACATTCTTCCACTCTTCCGATTATATATTTTATGTTATTACATATTTTATATTTCAGTGTTATTTTATATTTCAATTTTATGCACAATTCTATCAGAAACTGTCTAAAATGGGGTCTAATTTCAGCACTGGACAGCGACAGAGATCCACAATCTACACATTTACCAAGACAACAGTTATATCCATCCACAAATCACATGATTTTCTTCCCTCAGGCTTTTACGTGAAAGCATTTAAACAGAAGTTTGAAAAAACTAAAGTATCTGGTCTACATTAAAATCTACTATGGCATCCTAAGAGACAAACATGAGTCACTAAAAGCTCTTGCTGGAAAACCTGATGGCATTATTGAACTGCAGGAGCCATGACCATGGAAGCACAATAAGCATTTTTATGTAACGAGGCTAATTTTACAGCGAAACATGCACCCAGCACTCATCAATGTATTGATATTACAGTGCCACTTCAGTTTGTGAGTGCATAACCATGGCTCTGTGCAGGCAGCTCATCAGTCATTCCACTTCAGTTTGTGAGTGCATAACCATGGCTCTGTGCAGGCAGCTCATCAGTCATTTCAATGGCTGGATCTTTAACGCACCGTGTCTAGGCCAAGCAAACAGGCTGTCAACTCTTTGGTAATTTATAGACAGGAGCTATGAGCAGACATTATCATTCAACGGGTTTTTCCATGGCAGCCTTCCACGAGTGTCCGCCTGGATGTAAAAGCCCTGCTGTTTTGAAATCAATCAATGAGGACATACC